>NT_187019.1:0-177519 GCF_000001635.26 Mus musculus
GAATTCCCAAGAGATCCATAAATCCCTGCAGAGGACCTACAGGGGTGCAACCTGTAGGAAAGGAGAAAAACCCTGGTCTGTTACCATAGAGATTGTAGAATCATACCGCTCTCCTTCTGCCTTAGTGACTCCAAAGGCTTTCCATGCTGCTCCAAGTGCCAGCCCTAGACAACAATTCTTAGACTTCCTCACAGGGAAGGCGTTAGGAGACCCAGACTTTTCAGACAAGTTTTAGGAGCAGAGAGAGATAGACACCTGTGTTTGAGTTTATAGAGCTGGATAAATATCTCTCTTTTAAAATTAAAATTCTAATTACTTTATTTTCAATTAAAATTTTATGGTTTTGGAAAAATTCCATAAATATTCATATAGTTTCCACCCTCATTCTACCCCTTAATTCTCCCATGTCTTCTTAACCCCCTTCAAATTCATTACCTCTTCTTTAATTATTATTGGTGTGTGTGTGTGTGTGTGTGTGTGTGTGTGTGTGTGTAAAACCTGCTGATCCATTCAGTATTGCTTGTATGTGTATGTGTTTAAGGCTGACCACTTGGGATTGCATAACCCATGGGGTGGAGCTTGGCCCAGGGAAAGACTAATTTTCTTTTTCTCGACAGTCATTAATTGTCGGTAGTTCATCTAGGGGTGAGCCCCGTGAGAGTTCCTCCACCCTCATTACCTAGCCTTGCCATGCAGCTCTTGTTTAGGTGAGCATATTTTGAGATTTTTATGGGCGTAGCTTCCCTGACCTGTCTAGAAGACATTTTCTTGCAGCAGACTCCTGGTCCTTTTATTATCTTTCTTTCTATTATGCAATCTGGCATTCCTCCCTGTGGTGCTCGGGTTATAACAGTTACAGGGTTCATTTAAGGCAATCCAATTTCCTACAAGATACATGGTGGCATTTACAACGATACAGTGGAGAACTCGTTTGCCATATGATAGAGCGCCTTGGTATAAAGTAACACAGTGAAGGAAAGCTCTTTCATTACTAAGTCCTCAGGGCTCTACGCACTCATCACTCACAGGCCTGCCTATTCTGCTTCCTGTTAGATCTCTTTGGCTTAAAGGGGTGGGATGAGGCTCTTTGGAGAGCTGTCAGTGGCTTCTCCTGTTTTCCATTAATGAACAGAAATAAGATTTGTGTCAAAAACACTCACTGAAAAGAGTGGAATGACATCCCAAAGCCACCCAGCCCCTTAGCAATACCCTACCCATGAATTACAGTGGAGGGTAGCATTTCCCAAGTGGGCTTTCCCAGACTCTTCTAGTTGCTTTAAACTGCTCAAAGTTTGGTTTGGCTTTGTTTTGTTTTAATCATTGTGTATGGTTTAAAAAAAAAAACAACTTGTAAAAATGAAGTTTTCACAAACAGATTAAACAAATTTTAAGAAATTTATTTTCTATAAGGCCACTCAATATTTTGAATGTACTATTGTGCACTGCATGCCCTGTAATTAGTGATTTACAGAACCCAGTGTACAGAACACTGCACAGTGAACCAATGCCTGCTCTAGGAAAGCAGCTGACGTCTTTATCACCAGTGGTTAGGCAATGCTCTCTACAGCCCCCACTGTCATCGTTGGGGAGGGCAGGAAAGGGAAGGGGAAAGATCTGGAAGACAGACAAAAGGACACACAAGAAAATAAACACTCCTTACATGCATCTTAGGTAATTATAACCATATTACATGTATCATTTAACAGTCTACAATTGAAGCTCAATGTTTATATACATACTTTAAAACATAAGTGAAATATAATTCTTTGTCATTAACTGTTTTGGTATAATTAATAATTAGACTATTCCCAGTTTTCTCTATTATAAAAAAGACTATATAAATAGCACATTTGATAAATTAGGCTCACAGGAAACAGCCAGGAAGCAGTCAGCATTTTGTCTTTCAAAATTTTGACTTCGAATATTTTTTTTCCAAAGTGTTCCCTGAGTTCCACAGGAAACTTGAACAGCTCCACGACTTCTTTTAAAAAAAAAAAGAACCCAAACCCCACTTACTTATCTGTGTATGGTGGGTGCTTCTACCAGTACATTCATATGGAGGACAGAGAACATCTGGCAAGGTCATATCTCTCTTCCCACCATGCACTGCTTCTGGGTATTGCTCTCGGGAAGTCAGGCTTGGTGGCAGGTGTTCCTACCCACTGGTTCACGGTGCCATGGCTTTTTTGATTACCTGAAGTCCCATGAGCATCATTCATAAGTGACAATGTCCAATCCAGAATAAGAAGCCACCTTTTAATGTGTGTGCGTGTGTGTGTTTGCTTTTGTTTTGATTTTAAAGATGAGCTCCTTCCATGCCCACATAGGCCTGTAGCAGCATGTTGCAGCCAGCTTCTTGCTGACTCTTTCCTTATCTGAATAGCTAGCAGGGCAGGGGTGCATGGGAGGTCAGGAGTACAGTAGGGAGGTTTTTACCTGGAGTGTTGAGAAGGTAGGCTACAATTTGCTGATGCCCTTCTCTGTCTGGCCACTCTTACAGGGCTCCTGTAAGCAGGCGTCCACTCTGTATAGATGTTCTCTCCTGGTGTTATCGTTCCACCCACGTGGTACAATGTATAGAATCCTGGGCCACCGGGTCCAGGCAGGTGGATCTCTCGGGCTTCTGCATAGGATTTATGGGATGTATGGGTCGACTGTTGTACTTTCCTCTCTGATGTTGCCAGTCACAAACACTTACTCAAACTGGAGTTAGGACCCAGGATCTACCCTCCATCTGCTTCAGCTGTCTTCTCAAGCTTATGAAATGATCTTTCTAGTCCTCTTCCCGAGGCTTGAGGGACAGGGAGAAACAGTCTCCACAGGTCGTACAATATCTTCCAAAGAAAACTTCTCCCAAACCCTCTTTCTCCCCTTTCCGCACTCAGCCGTTTTATATCTGAAATGTAAGTTAGGTGTTTCTGAGATTTAGAAAACCCATCTTCAGCCGAGTCTTTTTAAAAACAGTGCAATTGGATTCTCACCTCCTTTGGAACCCAACAATGATTTTTATCTTTGTGCCCATGTTAAAGCTTCACTCTTAATCTCTGCCACAAAAGTATTGCACATGTATCTTTGAATTTCTCTTAAAGGGATGATTTGCCCAGGGTAGCTTTCCAGAAGGAAGACTGTTGGCTTAAAGGATGTGGAAAGAGTATGTTCATCCTGAATGCATGGCTGTTTATTTAACCCAGCAAAGAGAATGGTTGGGCTGACTTGGGTGTTTAATCAGTGGTTGAAATGAAGCCAGCAGACTCTATGTTCAGTGTTGCCTGGATGGGTACTGGAGTTTTTCTATAGTTTGAGACTCTACAGTCCTCAGCAACATCACCCAGTTCATCACCCAGTTCAGGAAGGGTTTCCAAGGGATAAGACCCATGTTTGTAATGGCATCAGGAGAACCCTCAATGTCAGTGACTGATGGATAACTTATTAAAGATAACCAGTATCCATAAAGCAATGAGCAGGCCCTATTGCCGCTACACTCACACATACTAGCTTAGGACTCATATCAACTCTATGAAACAAAGGCAGGATTACAAATCCATATTGTAGATGGGAGACTGACGTGACTCATATTACACATGGCAGAGCTAAGGGTTGAGCCCAAGCTATCCATCATCGAATTTCCACCAGAGAGGTGTGTCTAGTCACTGATTGGAAGTTCTTCTGACGCCAAACAAGATACTGGCTGTTGCCAATGCCTTGATAACTGGCTATCCCTCCAACACGCGAAGAACACTGCGAATGTATTCAGCAACAACAGATTTCTGGAGGACAACAGATGGTGCCAGAGAAGCTATAAGCCATAGAAGTGCGTGCGTTGTTTGTTATACACCTTGACCCTGTGCTGGCTCTAGCTTTATGTCAACTTGATATAAGCTAGAGTTATCTGAAAGGAGGGAATCTCAATTGAGAAAATGTTTCCATAAAACCCAGCTGTAGGGCAGTTCTTATTAGTGATTGACAGGGGAGGGCCCAGCCTCATTGTGGGTGGTGCCATCCCTGTGTTCATGGTCCTGGGTTCTATGTTAAAGTTGAATAAGCTTGTTACTATGTGTAGCAAGCCAGTGAGCAATACCCCTCCATGGCCTCTGCATCAGCTCCTGCTTCCAGGTTTCTGCCCAGTTTGAGTTCCCATCCTGACTTCCTTTGAAGAGAAATAATGATGTTTAAGTGTAAACCCAATAACCCGTCTTCCCTTAAGTTGTTTTGGTCATGATGTTTTATCATGGCAATGGTAAGTCTAACTAGGACAGACTCCCTACCCTGGTTACATGGGCCGCCTTGCAGATGCTTAGCAAAATGTCACTGAGTAAATTAATGTTGCAGATTCTATATAGCTAATAACTCAAGTACCTATTTTCTATGCTATGTTCTCTACCCCATCATCATTTTAATTATCACAGCAA
This sequence comes from Mus musculus, assembly GCF_000001635.26. Classification (NCBI taxonomy): domain Eukaryota; kingdom Metazoa; phylum Chordata; class Mammalia; order Rodentia; family Muridae; genus Mus; species Mus musculus. The sequence goes on from NT_187019.1 coordinate 4,410, forward strand.
CAGGGAAAGGTAGATGTTACTGCCACTGTACTGAAAGCAAGCTGGCGTTTCAGAATAATCAACAATTTTTCTTGCAGTTGGTTGGCCATAGACACAAATTCCAGACTGTCATCTGTTGTATTCTTTTCTCTTCGTGCCTGTCAGTCATGTACTGTGATTACTAAAAGACTGACATTAAGTGCTGGCTTATTCATTCCTGACTCAATAGCTCATTTCTATAGCCTAGCTGGTGTATCCTCATTTAAATTCCTTAAAATCAGTCTTGCTATTAAAATTGTGTGTGTGTGTTCAAACTGACTGCTTGAATCTTTTTCATGAAAACCAAGCTAAAACAGTCCTGGTCATCTAACGGATAAGGCGTTGACCTAAAATTAAGCTAAAACAATTTCTTCTTAATTCAGAACACCATGGGCTTTGTTAGAAAACCTGCAACTGCATTTTTCTCACATGACATATTTTTGAACTAATTATTCCATCCTGTCATAATCTTTTTTTTCTGAGCATAAACCCAGTGGCTCCACAAGAGGCCTGAGAAGTCTTTTCTCCATGCCTTCTCAGGACCAAGTCTCCCCCCAGCACTGGGAAAGCCAACGCTCAGACCCAGTGTCATAACCTGAGTCTAGTTTGTTCTTCACTAGAAAGGGATAGAGTTTTAATGGCTTCTGACCCCAGTTTTTTCCCATATGAAATGAAGAGCTGCTACTAGCTGAAGGAAAGCACCAGGTACTCCTAGGGCAGGTTTCATGAATCACTTCGGGATTCTACCTTGCTCACTCTCAATGTGGGTCTGCAGAAGTTTCCCTGGAGCTGAGGGACTGGCCCTTAAGGTGAGAGCAGGCTTCTGTCATTGGTAAATGGGAATGCTAAAGTCTCATGAAGGCTGCTCTAGCATTTGTGGAGCCTGCAGCAGGGGCAGAGATGGAGGCCACACGCTGTATGTCTAAATATTTAAAAGATACAAACCACCAGAGGACAAACGGACATTTGCACTCCTAGGCCATTATTCCCAATAGCCAAAAGGTGGAGGTAGCCTAAGGGCCCATTAGCAGAAGAGTGGGTAAGTGTAGCACACACTCAGAGCAGAAGGTCATTGTGCTTTTAAAAGGAAGGAAATTCTAGCACGCACTTTAGCATGAGTGAGCCTGAAGGAATTTAGGCTAAGTGACATAAGCCAGTCACAAAAGGATCCCGCTTAATGAGGTACCTTGAGTGGGTAAATTTCGTGGAGAGAGAACGTGGTTGGCAGGATTGGGAGGGAACAGGCATAGGGAGCTGCTCCTCCTTTTTTTCTCCTCCTCCCCTCTTCTTCTTTTTGAGACAGGGTTTCTCTGTATGTATCCCTCCCACTTTGTAGACCAGGCTGGCCTCTGCCTCCCAAATTCTGGGATTAAAGGTGTGCATCACCACGCCCCAGTCTAGTTGGTTTTTGTTTGTTTGTTTTGTTGTTGTTGTTTTGTTTTTGTTTTTTTTTTTTAGTAGATACTACACTTCAGTTTTGTGGGTTTGGAAAGACAGATGATTTTATAATTATACACTTATAAACGGTGAAGGTGGAAAATGTTATGTTATATGTATTTTGTTATGATGATGATGGTAGATAGATAGATAGATAGATAGATAGATAGATAGATAGGGTCTCCGTCTTTGCCCATGCTATGGAGGGTCCTCCTGTGTGCTCAATTCGGCTTGCACAGCAAAACTCTGACCACACGTGAACAGCTGTCCCTGCCCCCTACAGAATTTAGACAAAGGACTCTGCTGGTTTTGGGAGGCTTGGGGTCCACTGAGCAATGACACTGGAAGTGTCCCCTAAGGGAAACAATGATAGGCCGGAGATTCCTCATCCTATGAGAAGGGAGCAGGGACAAAAGCAAGAAAGTGGCAGTGGACTGAGGAGGATAAGAACTTCTTAGTCTTTTGAGTCAGGGTCTCCCTATGTAGCTTAGGCTGGCCTCAAACCTAAGATCCTCCCACCTAAGTTTCCTAACTGTTGAGATAATAAGAGTGCACCCTTAGTGCTGAGCATAATGGCCCTTTAAGAAGTCAAAAAGTAGAAGCAAGAGAAAAGGCAGGAGGTACAGTGGGATCTAGAGTCCAACACTTTTAAAAATGGATGGCAGTGGGGGAATGTTTACAAATGGAGAGGAGGAATTATTAGATAAGGGGGTGGGTGGGAAGGATAATGGTTGGGACAGGCAGAGTGCTGGGATCAAGAACTCAGAGGAGAAGGGTCGACCTTGAACTAGACATGGGATAAATCAGTTTCTGAAGCTGCAGAGAGTGACAAATTGAAAGAGAGAACATTAGAACTTGGAACATCGAGGCAGAGTTCTCTCTGTGCTGACAGCCATGCTCTGAGAGTAAGAGGAGGGCTAGGTGGCTGCTGAGTGATTGGAGTCCTAGCTGCTTGGGAGAATGGGGAGGCTGCTGATGCGGGCAGTTAAAATAATTGTCCACTGACGCAAACACAACTTAAGTCTGCGCACGAACACCGAGTGTCAAAAATCTGCCGAGCTGGCATATGGCTCAGTGGTAAAAGCATTTGCTGTCAAGCTTGACAACTGAGTTCAAGTCCTGGGACCCACATTCTGGAAGAAACCAGAATATAACTACAAAAAAAGTAAAACTGTCTATATAGTTAAGTCTTCTTCCTTCCTGGAGAAGGTAGCTGCCCACATGGAAGGCTGAGGACACAAGGTTGTGGGGATGGTCCAGGGCAGAAGTGTTTGTATCTCATGTAAGGCAGTTAGAAGAACAAATATGCAAAGGAGCGAGGTGTTCAGGTAACACAAAAGAAAAAGTGAGTCGCCATGGTCTGTAGGCTTGGGTAGAAGAGAGGCCAGTCAGGGATTGGAGTTATCACAAATGGAGAAGTCAAGGAAACACAGATCTAAGTAGACCCCAGCTGTAAGGGAAGTTCTGGAGAGGGGTGCTCAAGATCTCAGAGTGGGACAGTCGCAGCTGCTATGGAGGGATTGAGGTAGAAAGTCCTTGCTGAGGCAGCTGGAGTGAGTGAGGTGGAACTGAGAATATTATGGAGGTCTGATGCTGAGACTAGTCGAACTTTATATGCAGTGGCTACATTTCTTCCACTTAATTAGTTCCTGGTTATTACCTCAGATAGATTGCAATTAACGATGGTGAGCTCTAGGAGTGTGGGTCTTCTTTCAAAGATAGGCATGGGACAGCCTCCCTTGATAGCGCAGAGGGGAACCAGGGCTTCAGGAGAACTAGCTCACAGAGGAGGCTGAAGAGAGGCTGCCATGTGGGAGGATCTGGGACGAAGTCAATGCCTTTGAAGAGAGGATACGCAGGGTGGTCATGTGAGGGGATGACAAGGTCAAGACTGACCAGAGCAAGGAACAGAAATGCAGGCTAGAGTAGAGAACATGAAAATGTAGTTCCAGGTTGATGCGACTTTATTTGAGATAGGATAAAATAGGCTTGGAAAACACGCCTTATAAATATGTAAGTTTATAAGCCCCCTCCTTCTGTAAGATGCAAGTCTCTGGGTGTGCCATTCAAATTTCATTTGTATCATGATGAAGAAAGCAGAATCTCTTAGGGATGTAAGGATGGAAATATATAGGGAGAGAGATGCGACAAAGGGATTGCTCATTGGCCCTCAACTAGGCTGGCAGAGGTTCATGTAAATTCCAAAAGGGACAGTGTGCTCCAGTGTACTGTCCAGGATTTGGTCAGGGTGAGAATCTGGCTTCCACTAGGCTCAGCAGCCTAGGAGATGGGAACTCTGAGTCTCAGGAGATTCAGCTTTGTGAGGTGGTTTTCTTAAGGGACAGTAATAATCAGAGGGGGCAGGGGTAATTCATGTTCATTAAGCCTCTGTGTTAGGCATTTCATATGCTCTTGTTTAATTCCCATGATAATGGACGCACCATTATCTGTAGTTCATAAGTGGCCTGTCAACTTGACTGCAACAGAATGCAAATTTCTATGTGGATGTAGCTTTTTTTCTTCCCCATATCTCAAACGAGGCAATGCATTCATAGCAAAACAAAAACAAAAACAACCAATAGACCATAGGAAGACAATTCACTCAGCATATGGCCTCCACAGCTGCCTTTGGATTCTCCACAATATTTAACATTTTCTTGTACCTTTCGTGTCCCCTTTGTTTGATCTTGGCTTAGGGCCTATCTGTCTTGTCATTTGACAGGATTCACAGAGCTATTTCTAACCTTCGACAGTAAAAATATTCAAATTGTATGCTTTAAAGAGTAATTGATTTCAGATTGCCTCTCCCTGGGGAGGCAGCTCTGATGAACTCAATGAAGATTAGTCTTTGCAACGGACTAATGTGGAAACTCAGCAAGACATGCAAACCCTCTGATTTCCTAACTCTAAAACAGGAATGATGATTGCTACATTGCTTACCATACGGGACTGGTATAGAGCTGAAAGAGTCATGAAACTCTATGCAGAGAGCAAGGCCTGCTGCTCCGAGGCAGGGAAACTCGGAGCTGCAAACCTTTATTATTTTATTTGACAGCCTGGGGTGATGCAGAGCTTGTCTGATTTTAGAGAGGATGAATACGAAGCACAGATACTAAGCGTCACTTAGTGTTCCTTTTAAGGTCCAGTGCAGTGGTACTCTGTAATTCCACACATGAATATTTCTTTGGTGAGACAGGACTATTCACTTCAGGAGGACTAAAGATCACAAAGCCTCGTTTTCACCGAGGTCGATAAAGTAGGATGAACAATAGTCCTGTGTACATGCCAGGTCCTAATTCCTGTACTCATTACCTTGTTAAAAGGGAGTGTTTGAATATGTGTGGTTCAGTTAAGGATTCTGACGAGTGAGATTTCCCTGGGTCACCCTATCGAGTCCTAAACACCATAGCAGCATCCTTATAAAAGGAAGGCAGAGGCAGATTTAACATGAGAGAAGATAAAACAGCATGGCTTCAGAAGCAGGTAGACTGAGACAAGGAATACCGGTAGCCACTAAAAATTGGAAGAGGCAAGGGCCGGATTGGCCCCTGCAGCTTTAGGAGTGACTGTAGCCTTGTTTTTGACTTTAGGAGTGACTGTAACCTTGACTTTGGCTGGGGAAGACTGATTCTGAACATCTGGCTTACATAACTGTCAGAGACTACTCTGCTACTGTTTTAGCTGCCAAGTTTGTGTGGATTCGACACAGAAGTCAGAGGAAACCAATACAGTCAGATTTTGCTATTGAACAAATGATTAAGAAAAAAGTCCATTGTCAGATTCTGTGGATTCTATCTATATGGTATGGAAGCATATTTCAAAGTGAAGGCTATTACACTTAGTCACTTATGCAGTCAGAGTGGGATGGCAGTACTGCGGTAAGCAGTGCACATTGTGTCAATGTGGTACATACTGAAGTATGTTGGAGTAAGGAGGCAGGGCAAGTGTCCTTAGAAGCAAAGTGAGTGTTAGGAGTCGACAGGGCAATGTGTTTAACCTCAGAGGCACAAGAACACAAGGCACTGTCTCAGCGACTCAAGAAGAAGGTCAGTGGGTTGTCTGTTCTGTGCAGGTGTCACTCAAAAGCCCAGGTGAGCGAGTTTGGCTCAGGTGTAGTTTGGCCAAGGGCTAGAGCACAAGGAGGTAATGGCAGTAGATGGGTTACTCCTATGGTTTGAATGTGTGTGTGCCTCCAAAATTTATATGCTGTTTGAACCCTGTGATGAAGGTGTTAAGCGGTCAGGCATTTGGGAAGAGATTAGACTGTTAGGGCTTCTCTAGAAGAGGATTCTGAGAAAGACCTGCCCTCTCACCAATCTGTTTTGCTTCTTTGTTGTTATTGTTTTTGGGTTTTTTTGTTTTGTTTTGTTTTTTTCATCAGGTGAGAACACAGTAAGAAGGACAAGGTCTTGGAGGCAGACACCAGATGCCACCAGCTGTCATTTCCTAGAGCCTTCATCTTGGTCTCTCCTGTCTCCGGAGCTGTGAGCATAAATGTCTATTATTTATACACAACTCAGTATAAGAATTTGTATTTTTTTGTCCTAAGACATTTACAACAATAGAAAGAAAAAAACCCAGAGAAATGGATAAGTGTGTGTGTGCGCGCGCGCGTGTGTGTGTCTGTGTGTGCATGCATGCACATGCCTGTGTGTGACCCCATTAAGAGAATATTTTGGTGAGAAATTCTAAGAAAGCATATGGTGGATGAGATGGGAATGATGGCTTAGGAAAAATATAGATTTGACCAGGGTCAGCTGGACTAGTTGCAGGACAAACTCGAGTGAATTCACAAGGGAGTGTCTTGGATAGTAAGCAGGAGTCTGGGCTAGCACTGAAGTGCTTGTCTTGAGCAAGAACAATAGAAGACTTGGCTAGTACTTAGTGTAATAAGGAGGACAGAGGTCCCAAAATACTTAGTGCTTTGCACCTAGCTTTACCAGGAAGCTGAGATGAGTTGTCCCAGCAAAAAAGAGCTTCAGGATAGAGAAGAAAATCTTTGGGGGATGGGGTTGGAGGGGAGAGCAGCTCACATTGTCCTTTATTCTATATTATAAAGTCCAAATCTTTGTCTTTTGTTGTGTTTGTTTTGAAGTCAACTTCTTGATAACAAAACTGTCCTTGCATCGAAAGACATCTAATTTCATCTGTGATGAAATTAGTAAAAATCACCACTCAAAAACTCACTATGTTTATCTGAAGGATATTCATAAGTTATGATCTGACTTAATGGCCAGCTCTAAGCCTGGTTAAGTAAACTATGGGCATGCATGCAATCAAATGTTTCAGAGCCATTAAAATCATGTTTATCATGAGTTTCTCAAGGCCTAGGAAAATGTTTATGCTGTAATGCTGTGTGTAAAAGGCTGGATGGCGCATTGCTCATGACTATACAGAAACAACCTGGAAAACAATCTATTGCAATATTAATATGATGATTGCCTCTGTAAAAATTGTCTTTTATTTACTCAGCTTTCCAGATTGCAGGTATGTTTTCATATTGGCCATCTTTCTGTTTTCTCGGTATTCTTTTGTCATTGGAAGGACCCAATAGTCTGTCTTGGAAGAACTTGTACCTTACTCCCCTCCCCCTCCAGAACAGGGGATTGAACTCACGAGTATGTGAAGCAAACCACCTACCACTAAGCTACACTCACACAGCTGCAAATTATTTTGATTTTGAGACAGGCTCTAGGTAAGCTGTCCAGACAGGCCTTGAATTTGTGATTCTTCTCTCTGCCTTAGCTGGGATTGCAGGTGCACAACATCACACCCAGATGGACCTGACTGTCTTTAGTCTGGATTCAAAGTGGGTTTTTTTTTGTCTCAAAAAAACAATAATATCTTCAAAGACAAATGGTATTGTGTCACATGTGTCTTTTCTAGATGAAAAGACAAAACAAAAACTGAAACAACCCTTGCCCCAAAAACTAGACTTCCTGTTCCTTCTCCTGACTGAGTCCTAAGAGAATAGACCTGTTTCATAAAGCCAAGCTGGCAAGAGACTTCAGGGTGCAGAGAATCAGTCAGAAGAATCACACATTTTCGTTCTCCATGGAAGCCAAGTGGCTGCAGGAAGAGGCTGAAGTTAGAACTGGGCGTGGGAGAGGACTGTTTACTCTCTCCTGCCTCAGATTTCCGGTACTGCTTGTATCCTTCAAGATTCTTCTGTGCCTTTATCTCTGTCAGTGTGCCTTCCCTGAACCCTGGGTAATTGTTCCCTCCCTGCTTCCTCAACACCCCATACAGCGCTCCCTCGCTAGACTTATATGACCTCATCTCTCAGCCAGCCTGGAAGAGAGACCATTTTTTTTTTTTATTTATGGTACTTTTCATAACACCCAGAGAAAAAAAAATCCCCTGGCAGATAGTAGGTGCTGAATAAATGTTTGTTACATGAACCAAATAATTCCCCTAAAGCGTGAGAGAAATTGTATTAATTTCCCAGGCTGCCATAACAAAGTAGCACAAACTGATAGTTTAGCAAAAAATTTATTCTCTTATAATTCTTGAGTCTAGGAGTCCAAAAGTAAGATGTTGGTGAGGTTGGGTCCTTGTGGTGGGGCCTGATGAAAGGGCTCTCCTGTGCATATCTCAGCCTCTTGGCTGCTGGCAATCCTGGGGATTCTTTGGCTTGAAGCTGAACATCTGTCCTGCATTTCTATCTTCATATGGCATTTTCCCAGGGATGTGCCTTTTGCACCCCCTTCCTGGGTGCAAACTTGTAAGGACATCAGCCATATTGGATTTAGGGCTCACCTTAACCTAGCCTGACCTTATCTTAACCCAATGATATCAGCCAACATCCTGTTTACAAATTAGTTTCATTAACAGAATCAAGATTAGGCTTTTCGTGTATCTTTAAGGAGAACATAATCCAACACAGAATAGAAACTCTTGCTGCAGTTGAAAGCCTATATGTAGTATTGTACAGATACCACGGGAAGTGGTGATACCCAGCTGATGTGCTAGCATAACGCCGTCGCAGGACAGAGAGGCCACTGGCTTGAGCAGAGGATTGTGTGTGTGACCAGAGTGCTCATGGTGGTCTGTTTTGCACCTGGTCCCAGTTGCACACCATCACGAATTCTGGTGTTCAGTGGAGCCAATAAGAGAAAAGCCAAAGTTTTGAACTATAGAAGAAAGATAAGGCACAACAGTGACAACAATTTAGTATCTGTGAGAAATACAAATATGTAATTGTCCTAATTATGCATTTTGATTTCTGACAAAACCCAATAAAAACACTGATTCTACCAGATTAATTTCATATATAACATATGAGTCAGTAGATAGAAGAGTAAGAAGGGATATTGCTGTTTTTCTTTGAAACTAGAATTTTAAAATGCTTAATTTATACATAAAATCTGTTTCTGCACATGCATGTGCGTGTGTGTGTGTGTTTGTGTTGGTGTGTGTGTCTTTGTAAGTAGAATGTGAACCACAGAGTATCCAAAGTGTGATAGTCAGAGGACAACTTCTGTGAATAGGTTCTTTCCTTCTACCATGTGGGTCCAAGGAATAGAGCTCAGGTCATCAATCTTGTGGCAGGTGCCTTTGTCTGCTGAGTCATCTCTCAAATCAGAAATGCTTCATTTCCTATATATTGATGATATGTAGCAATTTCCTTCTAGAAAAAAAAATCTCATCATGGAAGAAATGTACTTAAGACATAGGATGCCTGTCCTAAGGGAGGTGAAACATTCATCAGTAGGGATCTCTGACGTTTGGGACAAGAACAACTCAAAAGCCCCAGAAAGTTCCTGAAACTGATCAGATTAACTAGGTCCCTCCTTCTCTAAGCATATATGAGCAGTAAGACTGCTAAGAGATATTTTCAGGTATATGACTATAATAGCCAAGAGAGATCAGCCAAGAAGCAGAGACCAGCCAAACTACCTGAAAAAGTCAGACGCTGCCTGAGCTGCCTGGAAGTTGTGCAGAAACGTACAGTTCCCAGCTTTTGTGAGTTGTCACCTGTGCTGGCATGGGCTTTTGATGGTGCAGCTATCTTTGAGTCATTTCTGCTCCTGTAAATAATTCCTTACCCAAACTTCTGAAAGTAAGCCTAACAAAACCTATTGGTTCAAGTTGAATTGATGATATCTGTACTTTGGTCCATTGTCCATTCCCTATTTGCGATGAGTTTGTTTACATCTCTCCAGAATTAGGGTCACACAACACTTGAAAAGGGTAATTAGTAATAACAAACTTGGAAATCTCTTCTGTAAATGAATGCCCCAAGTTAGACTAGTTGCCATAAGCTATTACTTCAAGAGAGTCACTTTTCCTGACGTCTCAAATGAACAACTCATTGCTGAGCTGGAGAAGGGTATCAGATAGGAGATTAATGTTTCTACCATAATAAATTACATTCTATGCTTGTGATCTTTTCCTATGGAATGCTAGTTCAAGAATTCCAAGCATATGGAGGTTTTTAGATTTGAATATCAGAGAGTTAAAGAAATAACTTTATTTCTTTATTGGCATGATTTTGTTTTGATGGAGACTACATCACTGAGTTCAGCTGAGTTGAAGTAAACATTGTTAGCCACGGAGAAAGACAGGGAGGTGACAGGCAGGAAAGAAGGGAGCTGGGGAGCTGGGATAAGTACGTATTAACATTCCAGAGATGGCTGCTTATTTCCCAGAATAGAGATTGGGGATTTAAAAGCACAGAGAAGATAAGAATTGGACCTCATCAACCCCACCATGTTCTCACTCTTTCCATGTATACTGTGGGTCTGTTTTGATAACCAGGCATATCTTTTATGACCCAGCCTCCTCCCCCAATTATTTGTCCTACTGAAGGAGCTGGACTTGACTGTGAGATGGGCTCTGAGCATTCCAAGAATATCCACAAGAATAATGAACACTCAAGAAGTCTTCATCTTGAGCAAGAGTTCAAGAAAAGTTTATACTGATTTACCAACTGGCCTTCACATAGAGTTTCAGCACCCTTTTATTTGAAGTATTAACTTGCTTGACCCCTAGTTTGTACATGAAACCAGCTGAGGAAGAAGGGAGCAACATGGAAAACAGCTTTAAAAAACCTGATTTTGAACCATTCCTGGCATGCTAAAGCATTTAATGCTTTAAAACTTGGCAGTTAGTGACAAGGGTGGTTTGAAATAGAGATGACCAGCTGGCTAATTGCGTGTTGCCAACATTCCCCTCCAGCTACTTACAGGATGAGTCCTGTTTATGTCAAAGGCTGACTCTCTCCTCTCTCCTCTATCATGGCCAAGAACTGGAATGCTATGTCCTTTACTTACCGTGTCCTGGTGGAGCACAGAGCAACAAAGGCCTGATAAGCTGGGCTGGGCAGGTGGTACTGGAGAGAAAGCTGTGAAGTTTCAGTACAGGAAATCTGGGGGCAGGATGAAGTTTCTGGCTTACTACTCTCCAAAGCTGAAGGCCAGTGGTGCAGGACCAAGACTGGGCTTTCAGCAGGAAGACAGAAACCAGTTATTGCAAACGCATCTGCCTTTAACTCTAGGGAGTCTTGTGGGTCAACTGAGGGTTGAGGTAATCGGAAATGATGGTTGTGATGGAGGTGGTCTCTTCTCATTGGGCAGCAAACAAACCATTGGAAGAAACAGTAGGGGGTTACTTTAAACAGCAGCACTTGGTGGAGCTTTGCAGATACTAGAAGGGAGAATGAGAGTTATGTGGGATGGTATGCTAGAGATGCCCTAGTTTCCAATTCATTCAGGATTCCATCAAAGAGGGAAATTCCAGAGGAAACTGTAGACACAAATGCCTCCATGCAGGGACGATGACTACACAATGTAAATCTGAGAGATAGAGTGGAAAGTGTATCAGACTGCAGAGCACGGATACAGTATAAGGGCATTTAAATAGCAGTTTTTAAAAAGGTAAAAACACTGGGCTGACCAAACAGAGCGGATTTGTGCCTGCTTTTTCTACTGAGTCAACAAGACTGAAAACTAGAATTTTAGGGTTATATTTTTCTGTTTAAAGTGGCTTATGAATCCTTTATATATGTCAGGAAGCCCCTGTTAATTTTTTCTGCCATGATAAAAGAATGTAAGGGTCTTCCCATCCCTGCCCCACCCCTGTGTGTATAACTATACAGATGTGCTTGCACTTGAGCTTGTGGGGGGCCAGAGGTCAGTGGTGCCTTTTTTCAGTAGTTGTCCACTTAATTTATTTATTCTTGTGTGGGGGATGGACTCTTACTGACCTGGAGCTTGCAAAGTAGGGAATCTGCCTGTCTCTGCTTGGGCTTACAAACACAGGGCTTCTGAGGATCAAACTCAGGTCCTCATGTTTTCAAGGCAAGCACTTTAGCAACAGAGCGATCTCCCCAGCTATCCCCTATCCCTTTTTCTATTACTATGGAAGCAAGGACGCCCTCTCGGAAGGAAGATGTTCATCTTTGAAGGTTATCAGGGGGCCTGCCCTTTACTTCCATGATGGATAGCTAGAGTAAACACTCATGGTTCCCTTTCAACCTCAGGGGTTATCAGTGCACCACATGGAGGTCTCTTGAGGTCAAGGATTCTGAACTCCCTGTTGCCTCTTCCTCAAATCCCAGTGGCACCAAAGAGGAAGCAAACTGACCGACACAGAGTTTTAAGTCAGTTCTGTGAACGGGGCCGGAAGCTTTTGTTGACCAGAAAGAGAGATTAGCTTGTTGCATTGTATAAATAAATTTAAAAAATTTCTCTCAGTGAGGGTGTCCCCATGGGGAAAGCAGGGTGGTTAGGGCTTACAGTTTTTAGCCAAAATTGCTACTGCTTTTTTAAATCTTCTAGAGTCTTATTTTTGCGAACTCCCACTTAAGACTTCTCCCTAGACCCCTCAATAGGATTATTATTTTAAAATAGCTTCAATGCACATGTGTATTACTGAGCATGCCTGAGACTAAACATTGCGGGAGATCTGTGCTCCCAGCCTTAGCTCAACCTGGCAACCACTGCTGAGCTTCTCAGAAGCTGTGGTCAGGCTGGGTTTTCTGGGTCAGTCTTCCCTCTGGGCGGACCTCAGGCTTCTGGATCCTTTGCCATAGTGAGACATAAACAACTATGCTCCAGTATGCCAGAGCAAAAGTAACGTAGCAGATAATTACCTGCACTTCCTGTGTGTGGCACAGAGCCTGTATGGCAGTGGGATAGAGACACGCATCTGGCCGGTGATATAAGGGGCGTGGGTCTAACTGGATGAGAAGGTTGGGAAAGCAGACTAGAGCAGAAGGCACTCTGCAAGCTAAATTCAAGGATGGGGCTTGCGAATCTTTTTGGAGATATGGAGCCATCGAAGCTTTTGAGCAAGGAGTTGAATGTGTAGGAAGATCTTTTTAGAGAGCTTGACTGTAAGGTAGCTCTTAATTGGAAGGGTTTTCAGTTACACATTGATAAAGAAACCCAGAATTAAACTGTCCATAGAGATTTGGGATGGGGAGTTCTGATGAGGAATGGCCAACATTAACCATGTGTTCTCTAGGTGCCAGGCCCAGTGTCAGTGCTTTATATCAATCAATATTTGCAATAACACATCAAGGTGGGTGTTATTAAATACCAACTTCTTTCAGACAAGGAGATTAAGGCACAAGGCGGTAAAGAAACTGCTCAGTTATCCCAGGTTAGGATGTTGCACCAGGAGACCTAGAAACAGGATGGGGACTAGTTCCTTTCCTCATTGCTCTGACAGAATTTCTGACAGAAACAGCTGAAGACAGAAAGGATTTATTCAGGGTTATAGGGAGACAGTTCATATGGCAGAGAAAATCTGGGAGCAGGGCTGCATGGTGGTGACTACACTGTCTCGGCAGTCTGGGAACAGAGAAAACTTTGGTCATAACTGTGGCTGAGTCATAACTTATTAGCCCCACCCCTATAGCTAGACACTACATTTGCCAGCTGGGCCCCATGTCCAAAAGGTTCTACAATCTCCCTAGGCAGTGCCACTCAACTGTTGAAACAGTCAGACTATAACACAGGAAGGAAGGAAGTACAGTCAGACTATAACACGTAGGAAGTCTGGCTCAGAGCACTGACTTTAGAACTGCCATGGTGGTGATTCTAAGACCAGGCCTGCAACTGTTGCTACCACCTGACCTCACTGTCCACTTTATCTGTACGAAGACTCCTTGTCCACAAGGCATCCTTGCCAGGTGTTGTCTTCATAATCTTGAATGCTTGTCAGTTCCTGCATCTATTCCAAAGGAGTCTTGTGAACAAAGGAAGGCAGACAGACACGCCGTAGAACTATCCCCAGGACTGCTGACTGCATTCCAGCAGAGCAAGGAAAGGAGCCAGGTCTTTCCACCCCGCAGCTTTCCATTAGACACTAATGATGTTTCTCACCTGGCTTTCTCTGCCTTGGTTCAGCGATTTTCAGAGGCATTTACTTACAAAATGGGAGAGCCGGATCTCATTTGATGTCAAATTGCTCTGTATTTTATTGGTATATCAGAGTCATGATTAGATGAAGAGAACTTACTGTAGACTCAAGCTGGCTGCATGTTTTACTTATTTATTTTTCCAAAGCTGTTATGAAAGACTAGCTAACCTTTGGATTCTGTAGGTGATTTTAGGCCAATACAACTGTGTAAGAAGAAAACTGACATGTTTTCTCTTGAGTTTCTTTTTTGTAACACTTGTTCTTGTAAATTGAAAGCCTGTATCATATCATTGATATGATACAGTATCACACAGAAACTGGCCTAGTTAAATCATGCTTAATTTAATGCAATTTCATATAGGTTGCATGAACAATTCATATTTTTTCCCTCATTACAAAACTTTCTTGTATAGCAATTCAGAGAAGATTCATTTTGGTTAGGACTATAGAGTTACATGTTTGCTTTTCAAAGTGTCTAATATACAAATACTGTAGTGCTCAAGGAATCCTGTTGTAGAAAATCTTGTTGTCTACAGTTAGAGCTACCCTAATATGGACATGAGCTGTCTACAGGCTATTGTGCCATACAATGCAGCAGTTAACATACGTACTTGAGACTGACATTTATGCAGGCCCTCCCTAGGTCCATGTCACTAGATCCATGTGATAAGGTCTGACTGCTTAGGTATGTTCTCTGTGCTGAGTTCTATGGAATAAGTTGTTGACTGCCTCAGTACACTGACCTCTGGCTGTGCCTAGCTACCCTCTGCATCAGCAGATCAACCTATTGATTAACTGTTGAGTCTATTTTAAGTTTAAACTTTGGCCAGGCAGTGATTGAAATGGATTTATTTTTCAAGCAAGCAAGCAAGCAAGCAAACAGATTATAGAGGCACATAATCTTAGAGGAACTGTCAGGAAATCTCAAAACCATTTTTTTTAAATTCAGAAAATTAAGTAAATGCCATTTTTCATATAAACAGTGGTATCTGAGTAGTTGCACAATAAAATTCTCCAGCTGTTGACATTTAAATATACATTGGTAAATGTCAGTTTTCTAAAAATATTACAAAGATACACAAGGTTCAAGTTATAAAGCTCAGGAAGCTAGCTTTACAATGAAGCCATCTTTATCTGACTTAGTGGGAGTCCAGCTTTAATCAGAGTTGCTATTAGAAAGTAGGACGTTTTTATTTTAACAGGAGAGAAAGCTCATCAAATCCCTGAGGAAAAGTATAACATCTGGGTCACCTGTCCTAGTAATAGTGGGTTTATAGATCTGATACTGATCAGGAACATAACAATTCCATTTCTGCTTAGGGGCTTTAAAAATTAACTTCAGAGAGTCAGTTTTTAATTTTCAAAACTAACCTTCCTCAAATCAATATTTATTGAATTTTACATTACGGTATTTTTATTTTGTTTTGCTTAGTTTTTTGAGACATGGTTTCTCTGTCTAGCCCTGGCTGTCCTGGAACTCACTTTGTAGACCAGGCTGGCCTCAAACTCAGAGATCTGCTTGCTTCTGCCTCCTGAGTCCTGGGATTAAAGGCCTGTGCCACCACACCAGGCACATTACAGTATTTTTGCTATACATATTAATGTTTTACTCATATACTTGAAAATCTTTCTTATTTAAACAATAAAATTACTATAAGTGGTTTGGGGCAGATGAAGTAATAAAGACAGTTGTTTAAGTAATCGATTTCTCATGCAGTATTCAGACGTCCTCTAGTAAAGATTTAGCTGGGACCGTGGGAAAGGCGCCTTGGTCCTGCCACACCTCCTCTAGCAGGTCCTTACTGTGAGTTCTTGTTCTACGGCACTATACACAGCTGGCTTTCAATCTTGATTATGTCTACTCTGTTTTCATGATAATGATAATGTAGTGCTAGTTTTGTGAGGTCCGTAACGATCATCTCCTATTCACTACTTGGCAGTAAATTAACAGTGGAGGCAAATGATCAAAGACCCTTCAGCACAGAATCTTTTCTCTGACCATAGGATTCCTGTCCACATTGTCTGTATTTAAGGGCAGACTTGTGTTTCATTCTTTCCAAACCACGAGACAATTTGTTGCTCTACCACATTATTCCCTATGTAACTGTAAAGGAGATGGTAAAGCCTTGTAAAGCAGAGGTTGCCTGAAAGTTTAGGTAGACAAACTCCATTTGGAGCCTGTGCCATCTGTTCCCATGCCTGCCCAGGTGTCACCCTTGCTGATCAGAGGCAGGCCTTGTATGCACCAGGAAAACATTATCAAGATGCTACATCCCCAGCCCAGCCTTTCCTATTCTCTCTCTCCCTCTCTCTCTTCCTCTCTCTCTCTCTCCCTCCCTCTCTCTCTCTCTCTCTCTCTGTCTGTCTCTCTCTCTCTCCCTCCTAAGTCTTCAGATGCCCACAACTAATATTATCAAAAGGACAATGAGGCTGTGACATCATGAGTTGGGATACTTAGTGTAACCCTGACTCAAAAGCTAATACAAAGACAACATGTGCGCGCGCGCACACACACACACACACACACACACACACACACACGACAAAATCAAATAGTTGAGATGTAAAATGGAGAAAGATGGACATTTAATCCAATGTGACATTTTTCTAGAATTAGCTAAACAAGTATTATTTATTTATTTATTTAAAAACCAGTGAGATAGTGAATATATGAAGAGCAAAAGGCAGGAAGTAGCCGGTCAGCTTCACAGTGCTGAGCCGACCTCATCTGTGGACACTTTGTGTCTCTCCTTTAAAGGAGGATGCGGAGAAATGGCAGAGCTCCAGAAAAAGAGAAAAAAAATATAATTAAAGCATAGAAAAGAAGGGTTATGAGGAAAGGTCAAAGAGCAGTAAGGCTATTTATTTAGAGAAAAAAGGTCCAACTGATTTGGAGGGTTTCTTTAAGACAGACATTAGTTCTTTCCTGTCTCCACAAATACCAGTGACAAGAAGCTCCCAGTGCTGTGAGGATGTTTTGGCTGTGAGAATTGTTCAGAAGGTCGTTCTCAAGGCTCACACTGATAACCAAAAGAGAGAAAGCATTAATGTAAGGCTGCTAATTAATTAATGTGCAGCTGCTTGTTCACATTTACCTGCCAGGAGTGAGCGGAAGTAGTTATCTTCTTACTGTTTATTTAGTTGTTTACTAGTTAAGAGTAAAAATTAACAAATAAGTTAGTTAGAATGTGTAAGTGCAAATTAGGATCTTTCAGAACTCCCGGAGATGAGGCTTAAGTTAGTTGGGTTTTGGCTAATCTGTTGGACAGCACTCTCTCGGACAGCAGCTACACTCGGTTGTGACTTCCAGGAGAAGGCTGATGAACGACAGCTCTGTGAGATTGCACAGTGAGGCTGTGGGGATCTGAGCCCTCAGGGCTCCTAGTCTTTTGGTTTGACTCTTTCGCTATGGGAAAAGAAGGTGGGGCCACACAGAGATCATGAGGAACCCTAGCCAGGATGGGCCGTGTCCACGCCTAGGGAGAGAGGAACATCTGCTTCTGTAAATAGTGTGCTCTGTCAATGTCAATGCTTACTGACATTTTACATTCTCCCGAGGGTGTGCTGGTGGCTGACTGTAGTTGGGGTGCTTCCTCTGTTGTTAAGTGAAGGCACACTCTGTGCAAGGAGTTAAACCAGACTCAAAGGACTTCATCTGTCACATTCCTCTTTCCTTTCTCTTATCCTCTCTGTTATCATTACCTCTCTGTTAATTTTCAACTACATTAGGAATACGGAAGTGTCTTGGGATTTTTCCACGTTGGCATATGCAGCTAGCTCACTTCCTTAAAACAACAACAACCACAACCACAACCACCACCACCACCACAACTACAACGTTATTGCTTTTTAAATTCCTTGGTACATATATATTGTTGTTTTGTAGAATTTATCAATATTTAAGATTGCTGATGATAGCAGAATTCAGAAGAATAGTTAGCCCTAAAGGGGCAACATGGAATCTTCTGGGATGCTGAGATACTAATCTATATCATGCTCTAAGAAATAGTTTATCTTAAACTCTGAGAAGTGATTTTCTGGTAGTATGCACATATTTAAGTCTTGTTTGTGGGCTGGAAAGATGGCTCAGTAAGTAAAGATGCTTGTTGCCCGCTCAGTGACCTGGACCTAGGACCCACATGATAGGAGGAGAGAACGGACTCCTACAAGTTGTCCTCTGACCTCCATACATATGTGGTGGCATACGCTTATATGTGTGTGCATGCACATACACACATCACAATATTTAATAAAATATAATTAAAAACTCTTGTGTATTCTACATACTTTATTAGATGTAAATTATACCTTAATGTAAAACTTTAAGAAAAATGTTAAAATCTTTTTAAGTTTAATGTAGTATATTTAATTATATTTCCAAGAAATAGGGCAAGAAATACAGCAAAAAGACTAAGGGAAGAAAGTAGGTAACATTAATTTTAAGCACCTCTTATTTGATAAGCATATGATATAATTTCTTCATAAAGTGGATATGCTTACTTCATTTTTGTTTGTGAGGAGACAGACACCACAGGATAAGTAAATTCCTTGCTTATGAGTGCATAAATGCATGTGCACACACGTGTATGCACACATATACTCACACATACTCATAGACTCACGTGCATACACACTTACACATATACACTCGTACCTACATACACATTCACACACATACACACACTCACCCATTTGTTGCCCAATATTCGACCATACTGTGAACCCTGAGATTGTGTTATTTACTGGGAAACATGTTTCTGGTTGTGGTGTGGCTCAGCACGCACCTTTAATTCAAGAGCTTTCAATTTATTGTAAAAAGTATTAAATAAAATCAACCATAAGTCAAGAGGCAGAGCAAGCAACCAGTTGACAGGGAGTGAACATAGGAGAAAAACAGAGATTAAGTCAGAGATTAAGACAGATAGAGAGAT
Source organism: Mus musculus (assembly GCF_000001635.26). NCBI lineage: Eukaryota > Metazoa > Chordata > Mammalia > Rodentia > Muridae > Mus > Mus musculus. The sequence continues at coordinate 23,165 of NT_187019.1, forward strand.
GCACAGGAAGAAAGGAGGAGGGACACTCAGTCTGAGGGTTTTGGGGATGGCTGGAGAAGGAGAGCTTCCTTTTGGGACATCAGCTGAAGAGGAAGGTCAGCTGGGTGCTTTCTCTGCCTCTCTGAGCTAGCAGGCTCTCACCCCAGCATCTAGCTCCCAAGTCTTCATTAGTAAAATTGAACGATTGAGATTTTGTTAAAAACAACAACAACAACAACAACAACAACAACACACACACACACACACACACACACACACACACACACACACACACACACACACATACACACCCCTATTCTGTAGTGCTCAGTTCAAGTAGAAAAGAGGCCAGTTCAAGCAGGAGTAAAGCTCAGAGTCTGCGTGGATGCCTACGCTCACATTCTCTAAGGCCACAGATCTCCTCGATAGACAACAATCTACTTGCTTTCCACTTGATTATCTAAGTGTTTAATAAGGTTTAAAAATATGCACTAAAAGTGAGATTCTACCGGAGAAACTTCTAGAATTTTCAAACATTTAACATACACAAAAAGCTGAACTAAACTAAAGAGTCTGAGACCTTTTTAAAATTGGCCTCAGAACAACTAGAAAATTCTATGGCTTTGTAGAAAATGATGAGGTTTTTAATGTTAGAAGTATGTATGAGAACTATGACTATCCTTGTTTTGCAACTCAAATTGGCACAGAGGAGGTTCTGGGACAATTTAGGAATTATACATATCTATACATATTCATTTTGGTTAAAGAGACAGGCCTTTCTCTTTTTTTCTTTCTTTTTTTTCCTTCTTTTTGATATTTCCCCTCAATTCATTAAAAAAATTAAGTTTTCTTTTCTATACTTTCTGGTTTGTTGTTGTTGTTGTTGCTTTTTCGAGACAGGGTTTCTCTGTGTAGCCCTGGCTGTCCTGGAACTCACTCTGTGGACCAGGCTGGCCTTCAACTCAGAAATTTGCCTGCCTCTGCCTTCCAAGTGCTGGGATTAAAGGCATGTGCTACCATGCCTGGCTTTGTTTTTTTTTTTTTTTTTGTTTGTTTGTTTTTGTTTTTTCTTAAGATTTATTTTTATTGTGATCTATGTGTATGTGTTTATCAGTTTGAACATATGCTATGTGTGTGCGTGTGTCTGAAGAAGTCAGAGCCCCAACCTGGAGTTATGGCCAGCGTAGGTACTGATACTAAACTCAGGTCCTCAATAACACAAGTAAGTACTGTTAACTGCTGAGCCATCTCTCTAGCAACACTTTAAATTAAAACAGCAGCAGTAACTGCAGAGCCAGTCTTCTCTTTCATCCTCCTGCTATTGATAGTTTTCCTACCTCTTATTACTGAGTCATGTATGTTTTCATCAGAACTGTGCACTTGATATAGGATATATGTTAGATTAGATTTGCTTACTCACGTTTTAGACACTGATAAATGTTTAGTAATGGCAGGAATGTAGCAAGAACACATGCTCCCAACATAGTCAGTTGACTACCAGAGTGGAGTAATTCTACTCTGAAATGTGATCTGTTCAGAACCACATAGCCTTTAAACCTTCAAGAGCACATGTGTGTCCTCCCTCGAAATGCCAGTAGGCTTAGAATGTCAGCCACGGAAGAGACAGAGCTTTTACACCAGGAAACAGAATGCCAGGGCACTTTATTTCTGTATGTTATTAAGTCTGTACGACCTATTCCTGTAGTTGAAGGAGTGTTGGAGGTCTGATTATAATTCATGCGCAATGGGAAGGCACTCAGGACGCTCTGGTCATCTAGTGTGTTCACTCAGCATCACTGGTAACACGGAAGAAAGGGATAAAAGCCTGCTTCCTCTAGGAGCTAGGGTGCATGGTGGGCATGAGTCCGGGCTAAATGTCTGCCCAAGCTCCTTTGAAAGGCTTCAAAGTTAATAACATCTTATTGCTTGTTGGTTTTAGAGTAGACCCTAATACAAGGCACAGGTCAACATTTTTCTCTGCCAGAATATATTATTTGCCAGCTGGAAGATATGTCTTTAAAAAAACAAGACAAAACATGAAACAAAACAAACAAAAACAACTGCACTGAAGAACAAGTGAGCTAAATCTAATCTCATATCCATAATTTTTAATGCGATGTAATTTTTCTAATGATGATAAATCTACCATTCAAAATTAGTTCCTGATACAAGAGTCACTTTGTTCAAAGGAAGTGAAGGTATTAATACTTCAGTAGAAATGTATTTTGAAATATTCTTTCTGGAAAATGGTTTGTAATATGTATTCCTGAAAGGTGCTTGCTGTTTTCTTCCCCAGACAAGATGGTCATCTTGTTTTTCTCTTTTGAAAATTTAAATAATATAGAAAAATATTAAAAACAAATTTAATCTCGATTTTCCCCGCTAAAGCTAACATTTCAGCAAACATACTTTCTATGTATCTTATGCATGCTACGTGTAAATTTTTGTTTATATATAATACACATATATGTAATTTTAAATGTAGACAATATTATACCTTTTCGTAATTTTGCCTTTTCGCTCAGGCATCTGCAATGGAAACTTTGCTTAATAAATACCAAGTTTTGTTTAACAGCCACAGAAGCAGCCCAATGTGTATATGCAAACTGGGACTTTAATTAATCCTTGGCTAGCAGATATTAAATCGTTTCTATCTTGGTGTTGTGCGAGGCCTGCAGGCCTCTTTTCCTCGGGAGCTCACCCATAAAGTAGAAGGATTGGAGAAATCTGATCCCTGAAACAAAGAGGGAAAAGAGCCATGTTGACCACTGCTGACACTTGGGAGCATAGAAGCGGGTTTTTCAGTAGACTGCTTGAAAGTCTCCACATTTTCAAAATCAATGTAATGGTGTCTTAATTCTGGCAAACATATGCCAGATGTTCTTATGAGCAGAAGAAACTAGCTGTGCTGGTAACAGTAATGTAGGCAAGGCTGATTTTTTTTTCAACTATTTGCCAAGATGTGGGAAAAACCCCTTCTTACCCCTATGCCCCCATAACACAACATTTGGGGTACACTTGAACTGCAGCACTCATTTGATTTGATTTTAATGTGTCTTTTCGACTAAACTATTAGCTTTCTGAGGGCAGGGACTGTGATGCAATTTGAAGGATCCTTAGGACTGTTTGTCCTTTAATACCCTGTGGTAGTTTCTCATTTGCTTTGCCCCCTAGTTAGCAGTTACCATCTCCCTCTTTTTCCTTAGTGGTTGAAATATAAGTGTAATATTTGCCCAGGGCATACAAAGTTGGAGTTTGGGAGGAGCACTGTGTAATGGATTTTAAATTATTCTGATTTAACTCTTGGCTTTTCACAACCCAGGACAAATCCTTTAATTCTTCTGAGCCCCAATTCCCTCTGCTACAAGTGGAGATAATAGTCTACTTTAGAAAGTGCTCACATTGAGGGAGCTTGTGTTTTAAGGCCATTAACAAGATACCCACTGCCATGCTTAATAAATGGTAGCTACACAGTAATATCTTTTCAAAGGTACAAGTTATCCACATTTATATATGTATATGTCAATGACTATGTCTTGCCTTCTGCTCTAGTGAGCATAGCTACTAGATTGAAAGCAACACAAAGCTAAAAGGCAATAGAGATTAGGAGCCAACACACTCAATAAAATCAATTTGGAACATAGGTTGATGGAGGAAAACTAGGTTTTTATGTTCTCAAACCCAAAAGAGGTGTCTGGGGTATTGAAATGGGGGAAACAGAATTGGATTAGGTAATTCGACTCATAAGAGCATTTTATTAGGGTGAAAAAATTTTTAGATAGTCTGTAACATAAAGGGTATCTTTATACAACCCCAAGGAATAAAATCAAAAGCTATAAATGTAAAAGGTGACCGATAGAAACATTTGCTCTTTTGCAACTAACAATCAACCTTTTAGAATGACAGACTGCTTGAGGCTTCTGCACCAGGCTTCACTTTCTGCATACCAGCTAATGTATGAGCTTATTTTCCACCCGACAGTCAGTCTTGAAGACACAGGAATGCCTTGTGGTCCTGGTCACTAAGTTTGGATGAGGTTTCTGCATTAATCTGCTCCTGGGGAGGGCACAAGGAAGCAGTGTCACCGTGGAACGTAATACCAATGTTTGTTCCCCTCCCCCCGAGGTGCGGTACTAGCAAGCCATTTATACACAGGGCTGCCCTTCTGAAAACAGGTAGAACAAAGGACATCCACTCGGAAGAAGCACTTTCAGTTCTTAGTCAAAGATAGCTTCCCTTGAAAGGTAGAATGTTTTTAAAAGATGAGAAAATGTGTGCTCTGTGGGACCAAGGGAATCTCATGCAAGGAAGCACAATCCATCTCCCCTTGCCTGCAAGGGAGCCAGATCCTGATTTATTTTTTGTTCACGATTCAGCAGAAATACAATGCTCCGTTTCATAGAGGCTTATTACGACACAATAACAGCACTATAATTTCCGTCTCGATGAAGGGCTTCCCTTGGCTTTCGGCCGGCTGATCTCACTGTCCGTTAGCGAGCCTGCTGCTTTGGACACAGGGGAATGCCTTCATGTGTGTGCATCCTGTGTTCTTTTAACGAGTGTTTTATAAATGGTTTAACAGCTGTTATTTACTGAGGTGTTTGGTGTTTGCATATAGTCAGACTTTTGCCTGGTGGGGAGATTTAGATAGTCTGTAAGCCACCGTGAGTGAGGGTGCCGCTCACTTCTGTTTAGTGCACAGAAGACCTTTCGGCTCCTTTGTCTCAGGAAACCTATAATTGTAAAATTCCTCCTTGATATTATCATTCACACAGGCCCAGACCTAAATACCTAACTCTCTCTCTCTCTCTCTCTCTCTCTCTCTCTCTCTCTCTCTCTCTCTCTCTCTTCTTCTTCTTCTTCTTCTTCTTCTTCTTCTTCTTCTTCTTCTTCTTCTTCTTCTTCTTCTTCTTTCTTTGGCCATTCTTGATGTTGCTTGGAAATTATAGTCAGTTAAGTAAAATTTTTCTGGAAATGGCTCTAAAGCTAGGAACACTGCTTATTTTTGTCTATTTTAACAAGTTTTCTTTTCTTTTCTTTTCTTTTCTTTTCTTTTCTTTTCTTTTCTTTTCCTTTCTTTTCTTTTCTTTTCTTTTCTTTTCTTTTTTTCCCAGAAGCCTTTGGACTCAATGCCCCACGGCTATCTCTCAGCACCAGGGACCTTTGCTCCAGGACAGTATAAACGTTTCGTAATTCTTGCTTCCTGAAGGGCAACAACCTGAACTCTCACACGTAATCCTCCCCTCTCCTGTGGACGGGCTTGGCTGAGGTGTGCTGCCTTTCTGCAGTGCCAAAGGGGGACGTGTCAGAGAAGGGATGACTCCCAGTGCCAGTAATAAACAGCTGGGCGGCAGCCTTCTCTCTAACAGCAAAGCCAAGCTTAGCAGTTAGTCAGCTCTTTCTCCCTCCATAGTCTGAGCTGACGAGTGCGTAGCTACTGGTTCCAAACACTTTCCTCTTTTTGATTAGAAACTGGAAGTGCCAAAGGAGAGACAAGTATTTTTCACGTTGGCTTTAAGTACACATATTCAGTGAGTGCCCACTTCGGACCAGAGACTGTTCAAACCCCCTAAGTATTATCTTTCTTCACTCCTACATTAACTGTCAAGAAGATGAGTTTCCATCTCTATGTGAAATCAAGTCTTTAAGGAGGTTTGGATACTTGCCTCGGGTTGCATATTAGCTGAGGCAAAGCTAGGGCATCACCCTGCTGTCAAACCCACTTTTAATGTTTCCCCTTAATTCTTAGAAAATTCATTCAACATTTTTTGATCATTGTCACATGCCTCCCCCATCTCCTCCCAGATCCACTCCCAACTTACTTTGAACCTAACTTTGTGTTCTCTCTCTCTCTCTTAAAAAAATAAAATAAAAAAAAAACCAAACAGGTCCAATTTGTGTTGTTCAAAAATTCTTGGGGGTGGGGCCTGCTTTGGATCTGGTTGATCAATCAGTGGTCACATGCTTGAAGCACCCTCCCACCTCTAATCCCCAGCAGCTATTAAAGGCTATAGCTCCATGAGACTCCAAACCTGCACCTTTAACCACTGCGCTATACTGCCTCCCCGTGTTAATGCATCTTTTATCTGTATTTCCAGCACTTTGGAAGATTGAAAAAACCACAGACGCCTGCAGATAACACGTTTTATAATAGTTTCTATGCTTGTCATTATCTTTACATTGTATTGTTATATTAATTACTATGTTACAAATGAAACAGCCAGGAAACCGAGCTAGGTTCAAGCAAATTCAAGGATTTTGAGCTCTAAGATACCATCGTAACTACAGCCTTCTGCAGCTTTGTGTCTGCTCCTGGTTCTCTAAAGCAGTCTTTTGTTTTGCACGAACACTTGCTATGGAGAAATATCAGCTGCAGGGAACAATTCACAACGGTACCTACTACCCACTCTCCTTCCTTCCCCACAACCTCCGGTCCTGGCAAGTGCTGTTATTTTGAATGAATTCGATTGAAAGAGACAGGAAACCCACATTTATTTATTTTTTTCTAAAATTTATGAAACAAAGCATGTTTAAGAAACCTGGAGTTATTCTTGGTTTCCGACATCAACCTTCAGAGGAAGGTTGCTATAAATTGAAAAAGAGGTAGAGGGCTCAGGGACACTTAGCAATGTCAAGCATCAGTGCCATTGTCTTCAGTATGGGGCGTTCTAAGGCATTGAAAACACCAGCCAACGGGAATTTCCAAGATTGTGTAATTCTCTAACGGAGCTGCTCTGAGTTTCTTTGACTGCTCACTTTTGACCATTGCCTCTGGGATGCAGGACCCATCCTTAGGCTAAGCTTTCTCTTTCCCAGCCTCTGCATGGTGACTCCTCTGTATCCTCAGATAATGATTTCTCTCTAGGTGCTAGGTCTTCCATTACAGCACATAGCTTCCTGTTAGAGGTTGTCCATATTCTGAGTTTGCAGCACTCTTCAGTTCTGTATTATTGGTGATACAAATAAAAAAGCTTAAAGACATCAAAATGACACCACCATCTCTGCTTAATGAAACATCTAATGATGTTCATAGAAGTAATTCCAGCAAGAGCATACATAGCATATGCCTGTCTTTCAGAGATAAGTCTAGGTTCGAGGACAAGGTGAAGGCGTGTATCCCCTTTGCCTTGTCTATAGATTCATGGAATGGTGTGTTCATGTGTTTCAGTATTTCTTTGTTGTCGGCCTGCTATTTTATTCATTGCAAAATGAATCAATGTACTTCCCTGTAACAGTACATAGACTCACTTTATTTCGTTAACAAGTGAGGATGCCATGCCATACTGTTTAGGGTGTAATAACTCACTGTTATCCCCAGCAGCTATTAAAGGCTATAGCTCCATGAGACTCCAAACCTGCACTTTTAACCACTGCGCTATACTGCCTCCCCGTGTTAATGCATCTTTTATCCGCATCTCCAGCACTTTGAAAGATAGAAGAAATACAAATCACAATAAAAAGAAGGGCAGAATGAAAAAGAAATGCAGAAATACATCTGAAGTTGCTTGCCCAACCAATGGCCCTACAGTAGCATTTGAAAGATGATTTTACTCTCTTCTTTGTGGAATAATAATGCTAGGTTGCTGTTCTAGTGAGTGGTACCCAGACTTGGCCAAGAACTCCAGCCAATCCTCATAGTTTGATGATTTAGAAGATGTGCAGAAAATACATGTACTTAAGAGCTGGCACCTGTTTGGTACTGAGAGATCAGGGTGCTCCCTAACAGTTAAAGAAATGCATCATAGCCAGGCAGCAGTGGCGCACGCCTTTAATCCCAGCACTTAGGAGGCAGAGGCAGGTGGATTTCTGAGTTCCAGGCCAGCCTGGTCTATAGAGTGAGTTCCAGGACAGGCAGGGCTACACAGAGAAAGACTGTCTCAAAAAAAAAAAATAAAGTGCAGCATATTATCCAGACATGTGCAGTGGTTGCAGTGAGAAGAGGCATCTTTATCTTTTCCTTATGCACAGTAATTCAGGAACTAGGCTGGACATTTCCTTGTTTTCCTCTAGCACAGAAAATAACTAAAATGGATCTCTTTAAAATCTACAGAATTTATGCTCTTCAAGATTCCTAATCTCATAGGCAGATGTAAATCCTGAGTAGCTTTGAGGAATAGACTAGAAAGAAAAGGAATAACAAAACCCGCACATTTCATCAAGTGAGCCCATGCTAAGGCTTCCATGCAAGTAAGATGAGGGCAGAGCTGCCTTACTCAAGTACTCAAGTGTTTTTTAAGCTTATATTGTGAACCAAGTTTATTCTAGTTTCTGAGAATAAAACATAAAGACAGATAAATTCCTGTTGTCATTCACTTAAAGCTTAGTAGGAGGCACAGGTGATACGAACACAAATTAGTGTATAAGATGTCAAAGAGGAAGGGAGGAGAATGGTGAGGGGGGAAATGGGATTAGTTCATAATGAGTAGTTAGAGAAGGACTTCTGATAACGGCATTTGAACAGGAAACTGGTGCGTTCTGCGTGTGTGTGTTCGGCATGCCTGTGTGCGAGTATGTGTGTGCATGTGTGTGTGTGCACACGTGAGTGCCTCTGTACATGTGTCTGCATGTGTGCATGTGTGTGTGAAATATATTCTAGGTTGAAGGGCATCAGAAGTAAGGAACCAAGGGGGGCAGCATATTGTTCAAAAGCAACAAGAGGACCATTGTGGTCTGCATCCAAGGGAACCAAGAAGGTATCCTAGGTGATGGTACAGGGGTGGGGAGCATTATGGTAGTCCCTATAGATTACTACAAGAACTTGACTTCTAATATGAATAAAAGGAATCCACTGAGGAATCTGAGCAGGCTTTTAAAAATTAATTAATTTATTTATTCATGCTACAATCCAATATCAGCTCTTCCTCTGCTCCCAGGACCTCCCCACGAACGTCTCCCCCTATTCCACTTTCCCCCTCTCTCTTGAGAAAGGGAAACCCCCTCTGGGTGCACTCCCACTAGCCCCCACCACCAATGATGGGGATCTATATGAAGACCAAGCTGCTCATCTGCTACATATGTGGAGGGGCTCTAGACTCAACCCGTGCTCACTCTTTGGTTGGTGATTCAGTCTATGGGAGCCCCCAAGGGTCCATGTTAATTGACTCTGTTGGTCTTCCTGTGGAGTCTCTGTCCTCTTCAGACCCCTCAATCCTTCTCCCAACTCTTCCATAAGACTCTCTGAGCTCCATCTAATGTTTGGCTGTGGATCTCTGCATCTCTTTCCACTGGCTTCTGGGTGGAGCCTCTCAGAGGATAGTTATGGTAGGTTTCTGTCTGCAAGCATAACATTGTATCATTAGTAGTGTCAGGGATTGGTTCTTGCCCACGAGATGGGTCTCAAATTGGGCCAGTCATTGGTTAGCCATTCCCTCAATCTCTGCTCTTTGTCCCTGTATATTTTATAGGCAGGACACATTTTGGGTGGAAGGTTTTATGAGTAGGTTGCTGTCCTTATCCCTTCACTGGGAGACCTGCCTAGCTATAGGGAGTGGCCACTTCAGGATCCATATCCCCTACTGCTAGGAGTCTCAGCTACAATAGCCCCCATAGACTCTATGGGGCCTCCTCCCTTCCCAGGTCTCTGAGATGTCCTAGAGATTGCCCACCCTCCACCATTCTCCATTTTTTCTCCCTACTTATGACCCACCCCCACTACCTTCCCCATTCCCCTTTCCACCCAGTTCCCTCCTTTCATAGACCTCCGATATCTATTTTGTTTTCCCTACTGAGGAAGATTTAACCATCTTCCTTTGGGTCTTCCTTGTAATTTGGCTTCTTTGGGTCTGTTGATTATAATGTGGTTATTCTGTACTTTATTGCTAATATCTACTTTTAAGTGAGTACATACTATGCATGTTCTTTTGGGTTACCTCACTCAGGATGATATTTACTAGTTTCATCCATTTGCCTGTGAAATTCATGATGTCTTTGTTTTTACTGGACGAGTAGTATTCTATTATGTAAATGTCCTTTGATTTTTTTGTTTGTTTGTTTTTCAAGACAGGTTTTCTCTGTGTAGCTCTGGTTGTCCTGGAACTCACTCTGTAGATCAGGCTGGCCTCGAACTCAGAAATCTACCTGCCTCTGCCTCCCAAGTGCTTAAATTAAAGGTGTGCGCCACCACTGCCCTGCGGATATTTTCTTTATTTACATTTCAAATGTTATTCTTTTTCCCAGTTTTCCCCCTCCTGGAAATCCCCTATCTCATCCTCTCTCCCTCCCTCCCTCCCACCCAACAACCCACTCCCACTTCCCCACGCTCAGTTCCTCTACACTGGGGCATCTATAGAGCCTTCATAGGACGAAGGACCTCTCCTCCCATTGATGCCTGACAAAGGCCATCCTCTGCTATATATGCAGCTGGAGCCATGTGTACTTGGTTGATAGTTTAGTCCCTGGGAGGCCTTGGGGGTCTGGTTGGTTGATGTTGTTGTTCTTCCTATGGGGTTGCAAACCCCTTCAACTCCTTCAATTCTTTCTCTAACTCCTCTATTGGGGACCTTTTGCTGAGTCCAATGGTTGGCTGTGAACATCCACCTCTGTATTTGTAAAGCTCTAGAAGGGCCTCTCAGAAGACAGCCATATCAGGTTCCTTTCAGCATGCACTTGTTGGCATCCACAATAGTGTCTGGGTTTGGTAACTGTATATGGAATGTATCCACAGATAGGACAGTCTTTGGATGGCCTTTCCTTCAGTTTCTGCTCTACACTTTATCTCCATATTTACTCCTGTTGAGTATTTTGTTCCCCTTCTAAGAAGGACTGAAGCACCCACACTTTGGTCTTCCTTCTTCTTGAGTTTCATGTGGTCTGTGAATTTTATCTTGGGTATTTGGAGCTTTATGTACCCTATTTTTTAATTGAGTTATTTGGATTGTTGGTGTCTAACTTCTTGAGTTCTTTATATATTTTGGATATTAGAAACATGTCTAATGTAGGGTTAATGAAGAACTTTTTCCAATCTGTAGGCTGTCACTCTGGACTAATGATGGTGTACTTTGACTTTTTAGTTTTATGAGATCCCATTTGTTAATTCTTGACCTTAGTGCCTGAGCCATTGACGTTCCATTCAGGAAGTTGTGTCCTGTACTGATGAGTTTAAGGCTATTCCCCACTTTCTGTTCTATTAGATTTAGCAAATCTGGTTTTACATTGAGGTCTTTGATCCACTTGGACTTGAGTTTCTTGCAGGGTGATAAATATTTGCAATCATCTACATGCAGACATCCAGTTAGACTCGCACCATTTGTTGAAGATGCTCTCCTTTTTCCATTGTATGGATTGGCTTCTTTATCAAAAGTCAGGTGTCCATAGGTGTGTGGGTTTATTTGTGAGTCTTCGATTCTATTCCATTGATCCATTCAATTCCATTGATCTGTTTCTATACCAACACCATGCAGTTTTTATTACTATTGCTCAGTAGTGCAGCTTGAAGTCAAGGATAGTGATACCTCCAGAAGTTCTTTTATTGTTCAGGATTGTTTTAGCTATCCTGGGGTTTTTTTTTTTTTTTAATTTCCATATGAAGTTGAGAATTGTTCTTTCAAGATCTGTAAAGAATTGTGTTGGAATTTTGATGGGGATTACACTGAGTCTGTAGATTGCTTTTGGTTAAATGGCCATTTTCACTATGTTAATCCTATGGATCCATGAGCATGGGATCCTCAGTTTCTTTCTTCAGAGACTTGAAGTTCTTGCCAGACAGAGTTACGCCATGGTAATTTATATTATTTGTGGCTATTGTGAAGGGTACTGTCCCCCCAACTTCTTTCTCAGCCTGTTTATCGCTTATGTAGAGGAGGACTATTGATTTCTTTGAGTTAACTTTGTGTCCAGCAACTTTGCTGAAGATGTTTATGAGCTGTAGGTGTTTGTTGGTAGAAAATTTGGGGTCACTTATGTATACTACCTTATGATTTTTAAATAGTGATACTTTGACTTCTTCCTTTTTAATTTGTATCCCATTGATATCCTTTAGTAACTTCAAGTACTTTATTGAAGAGAAAGGGGAAGAATGGTCAGTCTTGTCCTGTCTCCAATTTTAGTGAAAATACTTTTAATTTTTCTCCATTTATTTTGATGTTGGGTATTGGCTTGCTGTATATTGCCTTTATTGTGTTTAGGTATGCCCCTTATATCCCTGCTTTCTTCAAGTCTTTAGTCATGAAGGGGTGTTGGATTTTTGTCAAATGCTTTTTTTAGCATCTAGTGAGATGATCATATGGTTTTTGTCTTTTAGTTTGTTTATATGGTAGATTATGTTAATTGATTTTGTATATTGAATCACCCCTGCATCCCTGGGAATGCAGCCTACTTGATCATGGTGGATGATTTCTTTGATGTGTTCTTAGATTTGGTTTGCCAGTATTTTATTAAGTATTTTTGCATCAATGCTAACAAAGGAAATTGGTCTGAAATTGTCTTTCTTTGTTGAGTCTTTGTGTGGTTTAATTATCAGGGTGACTGTGGTCTCATAGAATGAGTTTGGTTATGTTCTTTATGTTGTTTTTTGTGGGATAGTTTGAAGAGTATTGACATTAGCTCTTCTTTGAAAGTCTGGTAGAATTTTGCATTAAAACCTTCTGGCCCAGGGCTTCTTTTAGTTGGGAGACTTTTAATGACTGCTTCTATTTTTTTTTAAGGGGTTATAGGACTATACAGGTAGTTTACCCAATCTTGATTTTGCTTTGGTAATTGGTATCTGTCTAGAAAACCATCCATTTCATTTGGATTTTCCAATTTTGTGGAGTACAGGCTTTTGAAGTAAGATCTAGTCTTTGAATTTCCTCAGTGTCCATTATGTCTGTCTCCCTTTTCATTTCTGATTTTATTAATTTGAATACTGTCTCTCTGTCTTTTAGTTAGCTTGACTAAGGGTTTGTCTATTTTGTTGATTTTCTCAAAGAACCAGCTTTTGTTGATTCTTTATTAGTCTCTCTCTCTCTCTCTCTCTCTCTCTCTCTCTCTAGTTAATTGATTTCAGCCCTGAGTTTGATTATTTCCTGTCACCTACTCCTCCTGGATATATTTGCTTCCCTTTTTTTCTAGAGCCTTCAGATGTAATGAACTTTTAATTCATTAGTATGAAAACCCTCCAATTTCTTTGTGAGGGCACTTAGTGCTATGAACTTTCCTCTTAGCACTGTTTTCACAGTGTCTCATAAGTTTGTTTATTGTACTTTCATTTCACTGAATTTTAGAAAGTCTTAAATTTCTTTCTTTATTTCTTCCCTAATCATTGAGTAGAGAGCCATTCAGTTTCCTCAAATATGTAGGCTTTCTGTTGTTTCTGTTGTTGTTGAAGTCCAGCTTTATTCCATGGTGATCTGATAAGATCCATGGGGTTTATTTCAATCTTCTTGTATCTGTTGGGACTTGCTTTGTGACTGATTATGTGGGCAATTTTGGAGAAGGTTCCATGAGGTGCTGAGAAGAAGGTATGTTCGTTGTTATTTGGGTGAAATGTTCTATAGATGTAATGTTAGGTTCATTTGAATCATAACCTCTGTTAGTTTCGTTATTTCTCTGTTTAGTTTCTGTCTTGATGACATGTCCAATGGTAAGTGTGGGGTGTTGAGGTCTCCCACTACTAATGTGTGGTGTTCAATGTGTGATTTAAGCTTTAGTCATGTTCCTTTTACAAATGTGGGTGTTCTTGCATTTGGGGCATAGATGTTCAGAATTGGGATGACCTCTTAGTGGATTTTTCCTTTGATAAGTATGAAGTGTACTTCCCCATCTCTTTTGATTGCTTTTGGTTGAAAGTCTATTTTATTAGTTATTAGAATGGCTAATCCAACTTGTTTCTTGGGTCTGTTTGTTTGAAAACCTTTTCCCAGCCTTTATGTTGAGACAGTGACTATTTTTGTTGTTGAGATGTGTTTCTTGTATAGAGCAGAATGATGGATTCTGTTTATGCATCCATTCTGTTAGCCTTTGTCTTTTTAGTTGGGAATTGAGTCTATTGATGTTAAGAGATGTTAATGACCAATGATTGTTACTTCCTGTTTTTTGTGATATTGGTGGTGTTTTGTGTGTGTGTGTGTGTGTGTGTGTGTGTGTGTGTGTGAGTATGTGTTTTTCTTCTATTGGGTTTAATTGTGTGAATTATTTATTTCTTGTGTTTTCTTGAGTGTAGTTACCTTCATTGGGTTGGAGTTTTCCTTTTAGTATTCTCTGTAGGGCTGGGTTAGTGGGAAGGTATTGTTTAAATTTGGTTTTGTTGTGGAATATCTTGATTTCTCCACCTATGGTGACTGAAAAATTTGCTGGGTGTAGTAGTCTGTGCTGACATCTGTGTTCTCTTAGGGTTTGCAAGACCTCTGCCCAGGCCCTTCTTGCTTTTAGAGTCTCAGGTGATAAATTGGGTATAAATTTGATAGGTCTGCCTTTATATGTTACTTGGACTTTTTCCCTTGCTGCTTTTAAAAGTCTTTCTTTTTTCTGTATATTTAGTGTTTTGATTATTATGTGGTGGGAGGATTTTCTTTTTTGGTCCAATCTGTTTGGTGTTCTGCTTACTTCTTGTACCTTTATAGGCATCTCTTTCTTTAGGTTAGGGTAATTTTCTTCTATGATTTTTGTCGAAGATGTTTTCTCGGCCTTTGAGCTGCAAATATTCTCCTTCTTCTATTCCTGTTATTCTTAGGTTTGGTCTTTTCACACTGTCCCAAATTTTCTGGATGTTTTATGTCATGTAATTTTCAGATTTTGCATTTTCTTTGACTGACATATTAATTTCTTCTATTGTATCTTCTATACTTGAGAGTCTCTATCGCCTGTATTCTGTTTGTGATACTTATGCCTTTATCTCCTGCTCTCTTTCCTAGGTTTTATATCTCCAGATTGCCTCAGGTTGTGTTTTCTTTATTGCTTCTATTTCCCTTTTCAGGTTGTGGACAGTTTTATTCATATCCTTCACCTGTTTGATTGTATTTTTCTGTATCTTTATACTTAGTTGCTTACTTTTTAATGTCTCTACCTGTTTGAATGTATTTTCCTGTATTTCCTTAAGAGATTTACTCATGTCCTCTTTAAAGGCTTCTGTCATCTTTATAAAATTACATTTAAGATCCTCTTCTTGTACTTGTTTCATTAGGGTATCCAGGGTTTGTTGTAGGAGGACAGCTGGACTCTGGTGGTATCATAGTCTCCTGGGTCTTATTGATTGTGTTCTGAAACTGTCCTTTAGGAATCTGGTTTTCCCTGGTGTTGGCTGTATGATCCTGATGAGAGCAGGATTTCTCAGGAAGTGGGGGCGCGGGGGGAAACTATGGGGCAGACAATGGAGGTCATAGTACCTGACTCTGATAGCTGTGCCTCAGGCAGATGCCTGCTCTGCAGGCTGTGTCCCAGGTAGACCCAACTGGGATAGTGGGCAGATCCAAGTGGGATGGGATTGGTGGAACAAGATTCCAAGTTGGTTAGTTTTGGGACCCCTGAAAATTTCCACGTGGAAGCAAGACACTCCTGGGGTCTCTCAAGGCTCCTTGGAATGGAAGAGCGAGCCCAGAGCTTGGCAATGGGGCCCATGTAACTCATCTTTGCAGGTTGTTCCAGGCAGACCACCTGAGTAGATTTTTGATAGTTGGGTTTGTACTTGGACTCTAATGCAGAAGACAAGATGGGAGGAGAATGTGTAGGAAGCTATTCTCATAGTCCAAGTGCAAAAGAGTGGTGGTCTGGACCAGGATAGTAAAATGGGAATGAAGAGAAGTGGTCAAAGAATTGACATGGATTGATGCTGGACCAAATGTGGAGTGTGAAAGAAAGAGCTGAAGGGGACTATTCTGGTGCTCCTAGATAGGCTGTCTCTTTGGGTGGGGTTTCTAGGTGAGATGCCCGGGTGGCATGGGAGCACAGGAAAAAAGGATACGCACAGAGCAGAGATGCAGAAGGCTTGGTTTTCAGTGTGTGGTGACAAGTTGTCTCAGTTCAACTTACTTAATGTCTGGGGCTATGATGACATTTAGGGAGCTTTAAACCAGACCATGGCATTTCCCCTGAGATCTGAAGGACAGTTCTGATGGCTGCTCCTTAAGTGAGGCATGCAGCCTGACTTTTGGCTACTTTATGGGTTTTTCTGACCAGCCTTCTCCACCCCAGTCCCTTCTAACCCCCAACGCTAGGTAGGAGAGAGAGAAGGCTAGAGGGGAAAGGGGGTTTCGGTCTTGTTAGACTACTTCCTGCTGATTAGGGGCATCGCGTTCCTTGGGGCAAATTTGATCTTCCTTGTCAGGAAATCTCCAACCAGCACCCAGCACCCAGCAACAGTAGGTGCAGGAGGAGCAGCAGTCACCACAGCCCCTCTCAGGGCTCCAGCATTTTTATATCCTCTCAGGAGTACCTAGAATTTCGAATGTTGTACACTTGCAGAAACCATCTGCAGCTAGCAAAATCACAGTCCTGCTAGAACATGAGGCAGTCATAGTCACCTGCTGAGGAAAATCTGAAGCAACCCCATATCCCACAACTGGGATTAAGGCAAAAACATATTCCCATAACATTTCTGTGTTTTTATAGATACCAAAATTCTCACTACAGAGGAGGATACAGAGGAGAGGACAGAGAAGAAAATCAGACAAAATTGAGATCCCCTTTCAGGAGGAACAAGGCCAGTTTGAAATGTGCAAAATTTAGTGGCAGGAAATTATTTTTACTATCCTTTTGAACATGAGAATTACTTGGCTTGATTTTAAGAAAGGGTTGTTTAGGCAGTGAGTAAGAAATATTATTTTGCACAGCAGATACTAAGCATATATAGTGACATGCTTAGTATATAAGTATACTTGAAAAGAATTTAGAAAATGCAGAGCTGCAGCATATAATGAATTATTATATGTAATATACATAACACATAATAATAATTTATAAACATGGGATTTAGAGATATGCTATAAAATTTGTTGGTGTCTACTTTGTGTGTATTATTTGGCTAATGTCTGTAGGAGATATAGTAAGAATAAAATACAGTTCCTATACTCTAGAGTTTATAATCAGTATGATTGACAGCATATGGCCAGGCGTGATGGTTGGTGCATGCTTATAATTCCAGAACTTGGGAGTGGACACAAGAGGGTCAGGAATTCAAGGCCATTCTCAAGTGAATGGTAAGTTTGAGGACAGCCTGTGTTAAACCAGATCTGTCTTTTATCTTTAGCCTTTTAAAGCCAACAACAATACTTTTATTAGTGTAGAACGATGGTGTGTATAAGTACAGAATGCAAGCACCTTTAGGACATTATGCAGAATGACTCTATTAGTGACCTTTCTGTGTTCCTGCAGCCTCTGTGCTGGGCCTGCCTAGCGCCTTCCTGTTCTGACTCTGGGCTCACTTCTTTGCTTTGGCTCACAGAACCTTACCAAGTGTGATGCAGGCAGGAGCTCGAAAACCACATGAATTTCCTTAACCTACTGGCATGACTGAATCGTGTTCTCTTTTCATTTCTTTCTTGCTGTGGAACACATTTAGGCTAACTCTATGCAGATGCATGGCAGATGTGTGGAGAAGATCCAAGGCCATCCTAATCCCTGACAGCCAGCTGACCCCCAAACATGTGAGATGCACACACACAAACTCAAGATCAGCAGGAGTGACACCACAAGGACCAGTGTTTTCAAGGCTACTTTGGAAGCATTACACTTGGTTTTTTTGGAGGTCAGGAAGGGAAGAGACAATGTAGTACTGGGCTTGGAACAACGGTGATACCGAGAATGTATAAGAGCACTGTACACATTGCATGAGCTGGGAAAGGAGAGGTAGCTTCAGATGACCTCTAGATTCCCTCCTGAACCAGGAGAGAGGAACAGCTTGATACGAAGCTTGAGTTTGTGATGTATGTAGTTAGAGATCGGTAGCAGTCTCGACCCACAGCTAGCATGTTTAGGGACCTTTCGCTTCCAAAAGAACTTTTTTTTTTTCCATTTTTTATTAGGTATTTAGCTCATTTACATTTCCAATGCTATACCAAAAGTCCCCCATACCCACCCACCCCCACTCCCCTACCCACCCACTCCCCCTTTTTGGCCCTGGCGTTCCCCTGTACTGGGGCATACAAAGTTTACGTGTCCAAAAGAACTTCTAAGGAACAAGACTCTGAATGAAAAGCCCACTGGTAGATCAAGGCACAGTGTCTTAGGTGCTAGGAAAGAGGAACCTTCAAGAGGGTCGGTGAGATAAGGGGACACCAGAATTAGATAGAAGGTGAGAAATCTTCTGAGGTGTGTCCAAACTCTAGAAACCTCACCCTGAGATTGGCGGCAGTAGAATAGCTCAGGAAGATCGTGAGAATATGATGAGGATCCTTTGAGATAGGAAGACAGGTTGATGGAATTGAGTAGTAGAAGAGCACTTCCGTAGTCTCACTTCCGAGTCTCGTCCCCGCTCCAGCACCTCCCCTCTCCTCCTCCCCCAGGTACCCAGTCCCATTGTGCACCAGTCTGGATTGGAGGGAGAGCTGCTTAGCTGGGCGGATGGTGAAAACGCAGGTAAAGAACCTGCAAAACTGCCAGCAGCTTCAGAGAACTGGTTTCATTTATTGGGGGAGAACAAAGGCTATTTAAACCTTTGAGGGGCGAGAGTAGGGGCTATTGGTGTGTGTTGTACATCACTGGCCAGGCTGCTGGGGATTCTTCATTTGTATGAAGAGGAATTCCAGGTGCTGCCGTACCTGACCTTATAAGGAGAAGGAAAGTTTAACCTGGCTTCAGGCAATGTGACCTCCTCTGGTGTGGCAAGGGTACCCCAGGACATGCAGGCCCATGGCAGGAAGCCATCCTACTTCTAATCTCAAAATGAGATTTTCTGGGTTTGGACATGCCTCAGGCCCTGTCTTGCTCCAGGCCTGCCCATCTGGTGGTTTGGCTCCCTGGCCCCAAAGAGAACATGGATCTGATTGCTAAGTAGTCTGTATACAGTTATAGAGTTTGAAGCCAAAGTTCAAGGGCTAAGTTGGGATTAATCAGGTAGAGGGAGTGGAGTAGATTCAAAGAGATTCTGAAGAAAAGAAAAGAAATGAATAACTGAAGGCTAAGAGAAAACATTTACATGACTTTGTATGTAGAGATAGATGGACAGGGGTGAGGATAGAATAAGAAATGCTTGCAGGAGAGGAGGGAGAACATGAATCATAGCGTGTAACGGTCTCCACTGTGCCCACAGGAACGATTCTATGTCGTTTGGGTTTTCTATGGGGACATGTGTCTCGGTGTGTATTTCTCAGGCTTTTCCTTGTTTTGTTTTCTTTTTCTGTTTTTTTTTGTTTATTTGTCTGTTTGCTAGAGAGAGAGACAGAGAGAGAGAGAGAGAGAGAACACGGAGTTGGGTAAGTGGGGGAGGTGGTGGGAGGATCTGGGAAGAGATGAGGGGAAACTATAATTAGAATATATTGTATAAAAATCAATTTTCTTTTTTTATAATTTATTTGTATTTTATGTGCAATGGCATTTTGCCCACCTGTAAGTCTATGCAAGGGTGTCAGAAGCCCTGGAACTAGAGTTACAAACAAGTGAGCAGCCATCTGGGTGTTGGGAATTGAACCCAGGTCCTTTGAAAGAGCAGCTAGTGCTCTTAACCGCTGAACCATCTGCCCAGTCCCTCCCCCTCCCCTGGCCTCTCCCAGTCAATTTTAAATAAAAATAAATAAAAAGTCTTAAGTAAAATTTATTTTCAATTGGTTTAATAAGGGATTTTAAATTTCTTTTGTTTTTGTTTTTTAAATTTAGGTTCCTAATTCCTCTATTGGTTTTAAGGTAGTTCCAACCCCCTAGAGTTTGCTTTTAAAAATGCTATACCAAAATATCTGAGCAATGTATCATTAATTTTTGTCTGGAGAAGCTAAATGTGTGGATGAAAAATCTAAGAACGAACAGGCTGTAACAAACATTCTTGAGTTGCTTTCATGTCCTCTTGGCAGGAAGAGTGGCCACCCCCAACCCTGCCCACTCCTGGCCTCTCTTCCCTCTGCCCTGGCATAGAAAGCCACTGTTTGAAAGGACAGGCTGAGGAATTGAAAGCTCCAAAGCAGAGCTGCTTTGATCTCTGACTGGTGATCTGGCCATTTGGGTCATGTTCTGTGAAGGGTCCTTAGTTCAAGATGGCATCCGGTCAGCGGGGCAGTCGGGGGTGGGAGGTGGGACCACTGTCTCTGTATTTCCATCCAAGGGGTGCAGGATGCATTCCACCAGAGGTTCTAGAACATCATACTAATAAAGAAACCTTCCAAGTCTGACCTGGGGTTCAGAATGAAGTCAGTTTTCTTTGGAACCGTTTGATGTTCTCAAAATACTTCAAGGAAAACAGCTTTAATATGGGAGCCCTGATGAGGGACGACTTAAAAGGCTTGGGGAGATAGCTGAGATGGTCCACTTGACAAGCGTGTTTGACAAGCAATCAGGAATACCGGCGTTTGATCCCAGAACTCAAATAAAAAAGAAAAAGCAAAATCTGAACGCTGTGTCTTGTAATCCCAGTGCAGAAGAGAGGAGACCAGTGGGTGGTTCCCTGGGGCTTGCTGGTCAGCTAGCCTATCCTACTTGGCAAGTTTCAGGCCAGTGAGAGAACCTGTTTCAAAAATAAAAAGGTGGATGGTGTTTGAGGAACAACACTGGACGATGTCCTCCGCTTGCGTTCTCATGCACGCGCACGTTATCCTTCACGCGCATTCTCATGCACGCGCACATTGTCCTTCACGGCGCACTCTCATGCACACAGGTGCACACAGCATACCCAGCAAACGCGTAAAAGTTTTGTTTCTTGTTGATGAAGTATCTTCAGTACTTAAACAGACAATACAGGTAACTGTCTCTCTAAATACTGACACCTCTTTTATTTATTAAATTCTGGATTTTTTTTTTTTTTTTGAGAAGCAAAATATAGGCCATGGGAAAGAAAGGCGGAACAGGAACAAGGTTATGGAAACCATTGTGGGGAATTTATAACTTCATAAAAATTCCAAGGAAATCTCTTGCCCCCAGTAGTGTACACAGAGCTAAGAGGAGAAGAAAGCTACTTTGTGAGGCATTCTCAGTATTTAAGGAGGGGGTCACCTAGGTGTCAGAAAGACAATCCATGTCTCTGAGAGGATGCTCCCCCACACCCCACGCTCTGCCAAACCTTCCCCCTCCCTGGGCCCTCAAGTCTCTCAAGGATTAGGCTCATCTTCTCCCACTGAAGCCAGACCAGACAATCCTCTGCTATACATGTGCCAGGGGCCTCAGACCAGCCTGTGTGTGCTGCCTGGTTGGTGGCTCAGGTTCTGGGAGCTCCCAGGGTTTCAGGTTAGTTGAGACTGCTGATCTTCCTATGGGATTGCCCTCTCCTTTAGCTTCTTCAATCCTTCCCCTAATTCAACCATAGGGGTACCTGACTTTAGTCCAATGGTTGGGTGTAGTATCTGTGTCTGTCTCAGTCAGCTGCTGATTTGGCATCTCAGAGGACAGTCATGCTAGGCTCCTGTAAACACATCATAGCCTCAATAATAGTATCAGGTCTTGGATGCAACACCCTCCCTCCCCCATGAGATGGATCCCAAGTTGGGCTGGTCATTGGACTGCCTTTCTTTCAGTCTCTTTTCCAGTTTTGAACTTGCAGTTCTTTTAGACAGGCACAATTCTGGGTCAGAAATTTTGACTGTGGGTTGGTGTGTTGGTTTACATATTCTTGGACCAGGGAGTGGCACCATTTGGAGGTGTGGCCTTGTTGGAATAGGTGTGACCTGGTTGGAGTAGGTGTGTCACTGTGGGTGTGGGCATAAGATCCTCACCCTAGTTGCCTGGAAGTCAGTCTTCCACTAGCCGCCTTTGGATGAAGATGTAGAACTCTCAGCTCTGCCTGTGCCATGCCTGCCTGGATACTGCCATGCTCCCACCTTGATGATAATGGATTGAACCTCTGAACCTGTCAGCCAACCCCAAGTAAATGTTGTTTTTTATAAGACTTGCCTTGGTCATGGTGTCTGTTCACAGCAGTAAAACCCTAACTAATACAGTTGATAACCCTATTCCCAACTGGAGGATCTGTCTATCTACTGGAGGTGGACTCTTGGAGTTCCCTCTCCCCACTAATTGGGCTTTTCAGTTACAGTCACCACCACTGAGTCTTGAGAGTCTCTCACCTTCCAGGTCTCTGGTACTTTCTAGAGGGTCTCCCAACCCCCAAGGCTGCATATTTCCATTCATTCTCCTGGCCTTCTGGGCTTCTCTCCTGTCTCCCCATACCTGATCCTGTTCCCCTTTTCCCCTCCCTCTTCCCTCTCCCACTCAGATCCCTCCCTCCCTCTGCCTCCCATGATTATTTTTTTCCCCTTCTAAGTAGAATTGAAGCATCCTCACTTGCACCTCTCTGCTTGTTAAACTTCTTGCAGTCTGTGGGTTATATCCTAGGTATTCTGTACTTTTTGGCTAATATCCACTTATTAGTGAGTACATGCCATGTATGTCCTCTTGGGTCTGGGTTAACTCACTCAGGATGATATTTCCTAGTTCCATCCATTTGCCTGCAAAATTCATGATGTCCTTGTTCTTAATAGCTGAATAGTATTCTGTTGTGTAAATGAACCACAGTTTCTGTATCCATTCTTCAGTTGAGGGACATCTGGGTTGTTTTCAGCTTCTGGCTATTTACAAATAAGGCTGCTATGAACATAGTGGAACACATGTCCTGTGGTATGGTGGGGCATCTTTTAGGTATATGCCCAGTAGTGGTATAGCTGGGTCTTCAGGTAAAACTATTTCCAGTTTTCTGAGGAACCACGAGATTGATTTCCAGACTGGTTGTACTAGTTTACAATCCCACCAGCAATGGAGGAGTGATTCTCTTCCTCCATATCCTTGTCAGCATTCACCAGGATCAAGTAGGCTTGATCCCATGGATGCAGGGATAGTTCAATATATGAAAATCCATCAGCATAATACACTATATGAACAAACTCAAGGAAAAAAGTCACATGATCATCTCATTAGATGCTGAAAAAGCCTTTGACAAAATACAACATCCCTTCATGTTAAAAGTCTTGGAATTCAAGCCCCATACCTAAACATAATAAAAGCAATATACATAAAAAATATTAAATTAAATGGGGAGATACTTGAAGTGATCCCACTAAAATCAAGGAAAAGACAAGGCTGCCCACTTTCTCCACATCTATTTAATACAGTACTCAAAGTTCTAGCTAGAGCTATAAGACAACAAAAGGACATCAAGAGGATACAAGTTGGCAAAGAAGAAGTCAAGGTATCACTATTTGTAGATTATATGATAGCATACATAAGTGACCCCCAAAATTTTACCAGAGCACTTCTACAGCTGATAAACAACTTCAGCAAAGTGGGTGGACATACAGTCAACTCAAACAAATCAGTATCCTTCCTTTATAACCAGGCTGAGAAAGAAATCTTGGAAACAATACCTTTACAATAGTCACAAATAATATAAAATATCTTAGTGTGACTCTAATCAAACAAGTGTAAGATCTGTATGACAAGAATCTCAAGTTTCAAAAGAAAGAAATTGAAGAAGACCTTAGAAGATGGGACGATCTTCCATGCCCATGGATTGGTAGGATTAACATTGTAGTAACATAGCCACCCTATCAAATCTATAGATTCAACATAATCCCCATCAAAATTCCAACACAATTCTTCACAGACATGGAAAGAGTAATTCTTAATTTCATATGGAAAAATAAAAATACTGGATAGTGAAAACAATTCTTAACAATAAAAGAACTTCTGGGGGAATCACCATCCCTGACCTCAAACTGTACTACAGAGCAATATTGAAAAACAAAACAGCCCTTCCGCTCGACTCGAGACTCGACCCCCAGGCTACCTTGCCAGCAGAGTCTTGCCCAACACCCGCAAGGGCCCACACGGGACTCCCCACGGGATCCTAAGACCTCTGGTGAGTGGAACACAGCGCCTGCCCCAATCCAATCGCACGCAACCTGAGACTGCGGTACATAGGGAAGCAGGCTACCCGGGCCTGATCTGGGGCACAAGTCCCTTCTGCTCGACTCGAGCCCCGGGCTACCTTGCCAGCAGAGTCTTGCCCAACATCCGCAAGGGCCCACACGGGACTCCCCACGGGATCCTAAGACCTCTGGTGAGTGGAACACAGCGCCTGCCCCAATCCAATCGCGCGGAACTTGAGACTGCGGTACATAGGGAAGCAGGCTACCCGGGCCTGATCTGGGGCACAAGTCCCTTCTGCTTGACTCGAGCCCCAGGCTACCTTGCCAGCAGAGTCTTGCCCAACTCCCGCAAGGGCCCACACAGGATTCCATACGTGATCCTAAGACCTCTAGTGAGTGGAACACAACTTCTGCCAGGAGTCTGGTTCGAACACCAGATATCTGGGTACCTGCCTTGCAAGAAGAGAGCTTGCCTGCAGAGAATACTCTGCCCACTGAAACTAAGGAGAGTGCTACCCTCCAGGTCTGCTTATAGAGGCTAACAGAGTCACCTGAAGAACAAGCTCTTAACAGTGACAACTAAAACAGCTAGCTTCAGAGATTACCAGATGGCGAAAGGCAAACGTAAGAATCCTACTAACAGAAATCAAGACCACTCACCATCATCAGAACGCAGCACTCCCACCCCACCTAGTCCTGGGCACCCCAACACAACCGAAAATCTAGACCCAGATTTAAAAACATTTCTCATGATGATGATAGAGGACATCAAGAAGGACTTTCATAAGTCACTTAAAGAATTACAGGAGAGCACTGCTAAAGAGTTACAGGCCCTTAAAGAAAAGCAGGAAAACACAGCCAAACAGGTAGAAATCATTAAAGAAAAACAGGAAAACACACCCAAACAGGTGATGGAAATGAACAAAACCATACTAGAACTAAAAGGGGAAGTAGACACAATAAAGAAAACCCAAAGCGAGGCAACGCTGGAGATAGAAACCCTAGGAAAGAGATCTGGAACCACAGATGCGAGCATCAGCAACAGAATACAAGAAATGGAAGAGAGAATCTCAGGTGCAGAAGATTCCATAGAGAACATCGACACATCAGTCAAAGAAAATACAAAATGCAAAAGGATCCTAACTCAAAACATCCAGGTAATCCAGGACACAATGAGAAGACCAAACCTACTGATAATAGGAATTGATGAGAATGAAGATTTTCAACTTAAAGGGCCAGCTAATATCTTCAACAAAATAATAGAAGAAAACTTCCCAAACATAAAAAAAGAGATGCCCATGATCATACAAGAAGCCTACAGAACTCCAAATAGACTGGACCAGAAAAGAAATTCCTCCCGACACATAATAATCAGAACAACAAATGCACTAAATAAAGATAGAATATTAAAAGCAGTAAGGGAGAAAGGTCAAGTAACATATAAAGGAAGGCCTATCAGAATTACACCAGACTTTTCACCAGAGACTATGAAAGCCAGAAGAGCCTGGACAGATGTTATACAGACACTAAGAGAACACAAATGCCAGCCCAGGCTACTATACCCGGCCAAACTCTCAATTACCATAGATGGAGAAACCAAAGTATTCCACGACAAAACCAAATTCACACAATATCTTTCCACGAATCCAGCCCTTCAAAGGATAATAACAGAAAAGAAGCAATACAAGGACAGAAATCACGCCCTAGAACAACCAAGAAAGTAATCATTCAACAAACGAAAAAGAAGACAGCCACAAGAACAGAATGCCAACTCTAACAACAAAAATAAAAGGGAGCAACAATTACTTTTCCTTAATATCTCTTAATATCAATGGACTCAATTCCCCAATAAAAAGACATAGACTAACAGACTGGCTACACAAACAGGACCCAACATTCTGCTGCTTACAGGAAACCCATCTCAGGGAAAAAGACAGACACTACCTCAGAGTGAAAGGCTGGAAAACAATTTTCCAAGCAAATGGACTGAAGAAACAAGCTGGAGTAGCCATTTTAATATCGGATAAAATCGACTTCCAACCCAAAGTTATCAAAAAAGACAAGGAGGGACACTTCATACTCATCAAAGGTAAAATCCTCCAAGAGGAACTCTCAATTCTGAATATCTACGCACCAAATGCAAGGGCAGCCACATTCATTAGAGACACTTTAGTAAAGCTCAAAGCATACATTGCACCTCACACAATAATAGTGGGAGACTTCAACACACCACTTTCTTCAAAGGACAGATCGTGGAAACAGAAACTAAACAGGGACACAGTGAAACTAACAGAAGTTATGAAACAAATGGACCTGACAGATATCTACAGAACATTTTATCCTAAAACAAAAGGATATACCTTCTTCTCAGCACCTCACGGGACCTTCTCCAAAATTGACCATATAATTGGTCACAAAACAGGCCTCAATAGATACAAAAATATTGAAATTGTCCCATGTATCCTATCAGACCACCATGGCCTAAGACTGATCTTCAATAACAACATAAATAATGGAAAGCCAACATTCACGTGGAAACTGAATAACACTCTTCTCAATGATACCTTGGTCAAGGAAGGAATAAAGAAAGAAATTAAAGACTTTTTAGAGTTTAATGAAAATGAAGCCACAACGTACCCAAACCTTTGGGACACAATGAAAGCATTTCTAAGAGGGAAACTCATAGCTCTGAGTGCCTCCAAGAAGAAACAGGAGACAGCACATAATAGCAGCTTGACAACACATCTAAAAGCCCTAGAAAAAAAGGAAGCAAATTCACCCAAGAGGAGTAGACGGCAGGAAATAATCAAACTCAGGGGTGAAATCAACCAAGTGGAAACAAGAAGAACTATTCAAAGAATTAACCAAACGAGGAGTTGGTTCTTTGAGAAAATCAACAAGATAGATAAACCCTTAGCTAGACTCACTAAAGGGCACAGGGACAAAATCCTAATTAACAAAATTAGAAATGAAAAGGGAGACATAACAACAGATCCTGAAGAAATCCAAAACACCATCAGATCCTTCTACAAAAGGCTATACTCAACAAAACTGGAAAACCTGGACGAAATGGACAAATTTCTGGACAGATACCAGGTACCAAAGTTGAATCAGGATCAAGTTGACCATCTAAACAGTCCCATATCACCTAAAGAAATAGAAGCAGTTATTAATAGTCTCCCAACCAAAAAAAGCCCAGGACCAGATGGGTTTAGTGCAGAGTTCTATCAGACCTTCAAAGAAGATCTAATTCCAATTCTGCACAAACTATTTCACAAAATAGAAGTAGAAGGTACTCTACCCAACTCATTTTATGAAGCCACTATTACTCTGATACCTAAACCACAGAAAGATCCAACAAAGATAGAGAACTTCAGACCAATTTCTCTTATGAATATCGATGCAAAAATCCTCAATAAAATTCTCGCTAACCGAATCCAAGAACACATTAAAGCAATCATCCATCCTGACCAAGTAGGTTTTATTCCAGGGATGCAGGGATGGTTTAATATACGAAAATCCATCAATGTAATCCATTATATAAACAAACTCAAAGACAAAAACCACATGATCATCTCGTTAGATGCAGAAAAAGCATTTGACAAGATCCAACACCCATTCATGATAAAAGTTTTGGAAAGATCAGGAATTCAAGGCCCATACCTAAACATGATAAAAGCAATCTACAGCAAACCAGTAGCCAACATCAAAGTAAATGGAGAGAAGCTGGAAGCAATCCCACTAAAATCAGGGACTAGACAAGGCTGCCCACTTTCTCCCTACCTTTTCAACATAGTACTTGAAGTATTAGCCAGAGCAATTCGACAACAAAAGGAGATCAAGGGGATACAAATTGGAAAAGAGGAAGTCAAAATATCACTTTTTGCAGATGATATGATAGTATATATAAGTGACCCTAAAAATTCTACCAGAGAACTCCTAAACCTGATAAACAGCTTCGGTGAAGTAGCTGGATATAAAATAAACTCAAACAAGTCAATGGCCTTTCTCTATACAAAGAATAAACAGGCTGAGAAAGAAATTAGGGAAACAACACCCTTCTCAATAGTCACAAATAATATAAAATATCTTGGCGTGACTCTAACTAAGGAAGTGAAAGATCTGTATGATAAAAACTTCAAATCTCTGAAGAAAGAAATTAAGGAAGATCTCAGAAGATGGAAAGATCTCCCATGCTCATGGATTGGCAGGATCAACATTGTAAAAATGGCTATCTTGCCAAAAGCAATCTACAGATTCAATGCAATCCCCATCAAAATTCCAACTCAATTCTTCAACGAATTGGAAGGAGCAATTTGCAAATTTGTCTGGAATAACAAAAAACCTAGGATAGCAAAAAGTCTTCTCAAGGATAAAAGAACTTCTGGCGGAATCACCATGCCAGACCTAAAGCTTTACTACAGAGCAATTGTGATAAAAACTGCATGGTACTGGTATAGAGACAGACAAGTAGACCAATGGAATAGAATTGAAGACCCAGAAATGAACCCACACACCTATGGTCACTTGATTTTCGACAAGGGAGCTAAAACCATCCAGTGGAAGAAAGACAGCATTTTCAACAATTGGTGCTGGCACAACTGGTTGTTATCATGTAGAAGAATGCGAATCGATCCATACTTATCTCCTTGTACTAAGGTCAAATCTAAGTGGATCAAGGAACTTCACATAAAACCAGAGACACTGAAACTTATAGAGGAGAAAGTGGGGAAAAGCCTTGAAGATATGGGCACAGGGGAAAAATTCCTGAACAGAACAGCAATGGCTTGTGCTGTAAGATCGAGAATTGATAAATGGGACCTAATGAAACTCCAAAGTTTCTGCAAGGCAAAAGACACCGTCAATAAGACAAAAAGACCAACAACAGATTGGGAAAGGATCTTTACCTATCCTAAATCAGATAGGGGACTAATATCCAACATATATAAAGAACTCAAGAAGGTGGACTTCAGAAAATCAAATAACCCCATTAAAAAATGGGGCTCAGAACTGAACAAAGAATTCTCACCTGAGGAATACCGAATGGCAGAGAAGCACTTGAAAAAATGTTCAACATCCTTAATCATCAGGGAAATGCAAATCAAAACAACCCTGAGATTCCACCTCACACCAGTCAGAATGGCTAAGATCAAAAATTCAGGTGACAGCAGATGCTGGCGTGGATGTGGAGAAAGAGGAACACTCTTCCATTGTTGGTGGGAGTGCAGGCTTGTACAACCACTCTGGAAATCAGTCTGGCGGTTCCTCAGAAAATTGGACATAGTACTACCGGAGGATCCAGCAATACCTCTCCTGGGCATATATCCAGAAGATGCCCCAACTGGTAAGAAGGACACATGCTCCACTATGTTCATAGCAGCCTTATTTATAATAGCCAGAAGCTGGAAAGAACCTAGATGCCCCTCCACAGAGGAATGGATACAGAAAATGTGGTACAGCTACACAATGGAGTACTACTCAGCTATTAAAAAGAATGAATTTATGAAATTCCTAGCCAAATGGATGGACCTGGAGGGCATCATCCTGAGTGAGGTAACACATTCACAAAGAAACTCACACAATATGTACTCACTGATAAGTGGATATTAGCCCCAAACCTAGGATACCCAAGATATAAGATATAAGTTGCTAAACACATGAAACTCAAGAAGAATGAAGACTGAAGTGTGGACACTATGCCCCTCCTTAGATTTGGGAACAAAACACCCATGGAAGGAGTTACAGAGACAAAGTTTGGAGCTGAGATGAAAGGATGGACCATGTAGAGACTGCCATATCCAGGGATCCACCCCATAATCAGCATCCAAACGCTGACACCATTGCATACACTAGCAAGATTTTATTGAAAGGACTCAGATGTAGCTGTCTCTTGTGAGACTATGCCGGGGCCTAGCAAACACAGAAGTGGATGCTCACAGTCAGCTAATGGATGGATCATAGGGCACCCAATGGAGGAGCTAGAGAATGTAGCCAAGGAGCTAAAGGGATCTGCAACCCTATAGGTGGAACAACATTATGAACTAACCAGTACCCCGGAGCTCTTGACTCTAGCTGCATATATATCAAAAGATGGCCTAGTCGGCCATCACTGGAAAGAGAGGCCCATTGGACTTGCAAACTTTGTATGCCCCAGTGCGGGGGAACACCAGGGCCAAAAGGGGGGAGTGGGTGGGCAGGGGAGTGGGGGTGGGTGGATATGGGGGACTTTTGGTATAGCATTGGAAATGTAAATGAGTTAAATACCTAATAAAAAAATGGAAAAAAAATAATAATAATAAGTAATAATGCTTTAAAAAAAAAAAAGAAAAACAAAACAAAACAAAGTAAAAAACCAAAAACCCCAAAACCCCAAAAAACCAAAAAACCCTCCATGGTAATTGTACAGAGACAGATAGATAGGTCAATGGGATAGAATTGGAGACTCAGAATAAACTCACACACTTATGGACACTTGATCTTTGACAAAGAAGCCAAAAACATACAGTGGAAAATGTAAAGCATCTTCAATAAGTGGTGCTGGTCTAACTGGCAATCTGTATGTAGAAAAATGAAAATAGATCCATATTTGTCACCTTGCACAAATCTCAAGTCCAAGTGGATCAAGGATCTCAACATAAAACCAGATACACTGAATCGAATAGAAAAGAAAGTTGGAGAGAGCCCCGAACTCGTTGGCACAAGGGGAAATTTCCTGAACAGAACTCCAACAGCTCAGGCTCTAAGATCAACAATTGATAAATGGGGCCTCATGAAACAAAAAAGCTTCTGTAAGGCAAAGAACACCATCAATAGGACAAATCAGCAACCTACAGATTGGGAAAAAACTTCACTAACCCCACATCCAATAGAGAGCTAATATCCAAAATATATAAAGAACTCAAGAAGCTAATCTCCAAAAACACAAAACAAAACAACCTAATCAAAAAAGGGGGTGTAGAGCTAAACAGAGAATTCACAACAGAGGACTCTCAAATGGCTGAGAAGCACCTAAAGAAATGTTCAGAGTCCTTAGTGATCATGGAAATGCAAATTAAGATGACCCCGAGATTCCACCACACCAACCAGAATGGCTAAGATGAAAGCCTCAGGTGCCTGCCTCTATTTTCTGTGACTGCTGAGAGCTGGTCCTGAAGCTGAGGGACGTCTCTGTTGAAGCTATTGCCTCTTCTGGCTCGTTTGTGTTCCTTTACCATTAGTGAGGCAGCTACCGTTATCAAGCCAGACCCTGCGTCTCTGTTTCTGTGTGAAAGGTAAGTAAACCTCACAACGCACCCATGGAGGTACTCACCAGGATGTACTCACAGGTCATCTGAGTCCGAGTGGGTTAGATGTGAAGCTCTGATACTTTGGCGGTTATTCTTGATTTGTAAATGATTTGTGTATCTCCATGGTGTATACTCATATCTATTTACTTGAGTCTGGAGTCCTCCCTCGGATACTCCAGTGAATGTTCATCTTCCATTCTTTGCCTGTCTGACTCTTTCTCATTTTCTGGGTTTAGCTCAGTTGTTCATATGCATAGGAAACATCTGTGGTCACAGTATTTCTGCTCCTGCATAACTGAGCATATAATAAAATCATTCACTCATTCATTGGTTCAGAGAATGGTTACAGCACACCTACATTTATTAACCTTGCACCATAAGCTTCAACAGGTCAGAGCTGCCATAAAATATACCTCTATACAGTTTTTTTTTTCAGTTAAAATATATGCATACACTGCTTTTAGTTTTATGGAAAGGCTTGCTGGGTTACTATGAACAAAATTATGTTAGAGCGGCTGTATTATGTGTGTGTGGGATTGCTGTAATTATGATCAGAATTACTTATAGACGATGGCTAAGAGCCTGAATTTCAGATTTATACTGCCTGAGTCCAATCATGGATTCCGTGTTTGCTGGCTTTGTGACATTTGGTCGATTGTCTACCCTCCTCGTGTCTCATGTGTAAGTAGGAATTTACCACTGTACTTGATCTTCAATGCTATTGAGAGGCTTGAATGAGGAAAGTGTGGGAGACAGTTCAGTTGGTAAAGAGCCTGTCATGCAAACATGAAGACATGTCAGATCTACAGTAAAAGCCAGGCCTGCTGGATGTGTCTGTCACTCCATGGGAGAAGAAATAGACAGATACCTAGAATGCATTGGTCACTGCCAGTCAGTGAGCTGTGAGCTCTGGGTTCATCGAGGAACCTGCTTTAAAACAAAACAAAAACAAAAAGGTGGCTAGCCACTGAAGAAGACAGCAGACAGTTGATGTTGGCCTCTGACCCTCCATATGCACACCACCCCCTGCCTGTACACACACACACACACACACACACACACACACACCCTGAGGGAGGTACAAGAGAGTGCCACATTAATTTACTTATTCAGGTTTGCTTTCTCAGTTTTATCCTTGAGTACACTTTTCAAATATCAATGTTCATACTAATCCACCCAGGGATTGCTGCAGTGCAGTTTCTGGTTCCACAGGTCTGGTCGAGGGCCTGAAATTCTGCATTTCTAATATGATCCTGGAGGATTTGAGTGCTCTAATTCACAGACTGCACCTAGCTGTGGCTGGCAAGCCTTCCATGCAGTAGAATTCCTGGGAGGACTTGTTCCAACAGGATTTCTGGGTGCTGCACCTGGAATGCCTGCTTCAGCAGGTGGAGGAGGGGGTCGATAATCTGCATTTCTAACAAGCTCCTAGGTAATAATGGTGCTTCTGGGCTAGCAACCTTGTATTTTAAGAACCACTGATTTAGAAAACAGATGATTATTTTCCTGGGAGAATAAATGACTTTGCTATGTTACTGAAAACAGAGTTTGGGAGCTTGCAAGGTTCCAACATTTCGATTTTCATCCTGGTATCTAAACATAAAGGTTAACACTACATTTAATGACAAGCTCTGACATATTCCTATAGACTTTGCACTGGCTGAGGCTTGCCATAGCTGAAGTAACAATCTAATCTTCCCTGGGGCTCTTGGCCAGGATTTCTGAGACCAATGAGATCATGGCTCTTGAGGAGATATGCTCCCTCTCAAATGAAGATGAAAATGAGGAAGCCATCTTAGTAGGCTCTCATTAGGCATAGGGAAAGCTGACTCATGATTTACCAGATATTTTTGTACTCATGTGTGGATGGTATAGTTCTGCGTGCACATATGTATGTAAGATGTGTTCTTCTGTGCCTGTGCATGTGAGGGTCAGAGGTCAACGTTGGATACCTTTCCTCTATTGCTCTCCACCTTATTTTTGATGCAGGGTTTCTAGCTGAACTTGGAGCTCCCTGCTTCTGCTTGACTGGCGGGCCAGAAAGTACCCCCCCATCCACCTGTATCTGCCCACCCCGTTGGGGTTTTAGGCATGCTGCTGCACCTGGCTTCTTATGTGGGTTCTGGGGATCTGAAACCAATTCCTCATGCTGAATAGCAAGCACGTTATCCACTGAGTCATCTTCCCAACCCAACTTGGATATTGTTTGCTTGGACTTATTGTTGATAAATTTCTGGATTGGTACAAAAATACTTAAGAAGAGAGCAGGGGTTACATGAATCCTTAAGGGTTTAACTCACAGCAATTATTTTTAAAAGTTTGTGTGTGCGTGTGTGTCTTTAACTTATCCATAAGTAAGGAAAATATTAGAAGAGGCAATATTAAAGTATGTACAAGAGAATCTTCCCAGGTTTGCATATGGAAACTGGCAGTAGAATGTTCAGGAAGATGAGTTGTCCTCTCATGTCAGTCTAGTCAAGCAGTCTCTTCAGGCTAGAGGAGGTAAATGAATGCCTATAGAACGAAATCAGACTGGTTTATCCTGGAAATGGATGAACTGCCTATATTTGCCATTTATTACCGCGTGGGTTTAAATGAGAATGGCCCTTATATGCTCAGCTACTTGAATTCTTGGTCTTCAGTTGGTTGAACCATTTGGGAAGGATTAGGGGGCATGGCCTTGTTGGAGGAGGTGTGTCACTGGGGGTAGCTTTGAAGTTTCAAAAGACCTGAGACATCTCCAGTGTGCTCTTTGTTTTCTGTTTGAAGATCCAGATGTGAGCTCTCCGTCACCACATCCCTCCTCTGCTCTGCCATCACGGAGTCTAGCCCTCTGAAACCATAGGTCCAAAATGAAACACTTTTCACAGTGCCTCAGGCATGCTGTCTTACCACAACAGAAAAGTAACTAAGATATTTACTCTCTCTTCTAATGAGCTCAGCATGCAAAAGTCTGGGAGTGAGTTCAAGAGTGGCCCTGTTCCAGCAATGTTTATAATTTTAAGAACGATAAGGATTTATATGAGAGGAGTGGCTTTTGCTCAGCTATGTGCTCTCCAGTCTGGTGTGCTTCACTGTGGGTCCAGAAGTGATGGAGCCAAATAACCACATGGGCTAAAACCACTGAAATCATACGTCAAAATAAACCTTTCTTTCTTCATTTTGTTTTTTTTTTGGCCACAGCAACAGCAAACACACACACACACACACACACAAACACACACACACACACCATCAAAGTGTTTAGAATCATATACTTATTGTACCAAACCTAGAATTAGGTTTCCACTTAATGTGCTTTCTGAAAAATTTAAGGATTGTTTTCCCTCAAAACAGTGATGGATAACTCAGAAAAACAGAAATGATGTTTATGAAAGATCTGTGTATTCTGTCTTGTGGCAGGAAAGGTCAATGGTTACAGTATTGGATTCTTTTCCCATTGCTGTGACAGAATGCCTGAGAAAAACAAGGAAGGAAGGGTTTCTTTGTCTCACATTTGAGGGTGAGAAAATGGTGGTGGGGCTGCTACACTGTTGTAAGGAAGCAGAGGTGGGATCAGTGGGATTCAACTCTCTTTCTCTTTTTATTCAGTCTGGGACACCAGTCCACAGACTGATGCTGCCTATACTCAGGCTGAGTCTTTCCATCTCATTAACCCAATCTACAACTCCCCCACAGGCACGCCTACTGGCTTGTTTTCTAGGAGATTCTAAGAAAGTTAATAACCAATATCAACCACAAGTTACTCAGTTGATTTTCAGATTTTTCTGTCTGGATCCACCCCAGAGCCAAAGTGATGTTGGTTTTTGCCCAGATGGCAGGCTCTACTATGGGCTCCATCGGCACATTCCAAGCTGGAACTCAAGGCTATAGCTGAAGACTTGAAACTTCCAAAGGCTTCGGCTTTGTAGCCACCATTGTGAATTGTTTCCTTATAGCTTGCAGAAAACTATAATGAGTTACAGTTAGAAAGTTAGTCCATGGGGCTGCAGAGATGGCTCAGCAGTTAAGAGCACTGACTGCTCTTCCAGAGGTCCTGAATTCAATTCCCAGCAACCACATGGTGGCTCACAACCATCTTTAATAGGATCTGATGCCCACCTCTGGTGTGTTTGAAGACAGCGACAGTGTAAACATACATAAAATAAATCTTAAAAAAGAAAGAAAGGAAAGAAGAAAGTTTGTCCAAATTGTCACTAACAAAGAGGACTTGGACTTATTTCTTTTTTTAGTTTATTTTCTCATACTATTTATCTTCTGTGGCGACTTCATTCAAATATCTAGATCAGGTACATTGTTTTTGTAAGGTACAAAATATTGTCACATACTTGAGACATCAGCAGATGTATTTTTGGTATTTCCTTCTTTCTATTTGGTTTACTGCTAAGCCTTGTGAAAACAAAAACAAACAAAAAATGAAATTGCTGAATTTTCTAGCCTCACAAGGTTCCAGAGCCTTAGAAGGCTGCAGGAGTGAAGCTTCTGGGTGGTGTATTCAGGCAGACATTTGGCCTAGTGCTCTCCAAGTTGTTTTCAAGCTGCAGTTGGTGTATCAGTCACTTTCTAATTACCTTGATAAAGCACCATGGTCATGGTTATGGTCATGGTCACTGTCACGGTCACAGTCATGGAAGAAAGCCTTTATTCTGGCTTCCAGTTGTATAGGGTCAGAGTCCCTGATAGCAGAATGGGAGCAGCTGGTAGCAGGCATGGCAGCAGGCATGGCAGCAGGAACAGGAAGTTCAGGAATCACACCTTGAACTACAAGCATGAAGCGTGAGTCCTTAAATTTTCAAAGCTATCCACAATGACTTACTTCCTCCAAAAATGTCCATACCTCTTAAATCTCCTCTAACAGTGCCATCACCTGGGACCATAGGTGTCTATGGGGGACATTATCATTCACAACACTACCGGAGGAATATTGGTAGGAAGAAGAATCTTTGGAGCTACTGGAGATGGCTCAGTTGGTAAAGTACTCACCGAACAAGCATGAAAACCTATAATCCCAGTCCTAGGGGTAGAGACAGGAGGATTGCTGAGACTTCTGCCCAGCCCTATGCTAGCCAACCAGTGAGCTCTAGGTTAGGTGAAAGACCCTGTCTAAAAAGGTAGAGAAGCTGGAGAGATGGCTCAGAGGTTAAGAGCACTGTCTACTCTTCCAGAGGGTCCTGAGTTCAATTCCCAGCAACCACATGGTGGCTCACAACCATCTGTAACGGGATCCGATGCCCTCTTCTGGTATGTCTGAAGACAGTTGATAGTGTATTCACAGATATTAAATAAATAAATTTTAAAAAAGGTAGAGAAGCAAATAAGGAAAACACTGCTGCCAATCTCTGACCTGTACACACATGTACACATACACACATGTACACATACAGGAACATGTAAACACACACATACAGGAACTTGTACACAAACAAACATTCACCAGAGCATGTAAACACACACATACAAGAACATGTATACAAACAAACACACACCGGAAAATCTTAGAAATCTTAGAGAAATTAATTTGGTCTCTAATCAGCAAATAAAATGATACATATTTGAAGTGCAAAACTGATGTTTTGGTTAATAAATTTTACCTTGGAGACATGGACATATGAGTTTTTCCATTTTGTAGAAAGAATTTTGGTTTGTTTTTCAGGTGAACAGAATGTTTCAGAACTGACACTAAAATCTGGGTCATTTAGAAACTTCCTACCTGCTGCCTTCAACTCAAGAGCGAATAAGGTAGCATTCCTCCCTTAAACTTGAGATATTTCAACTTAAAGAATCTAAGAGCTTTTGGGGGTGGGGATGGAGTTGGGATGAGCATTTCCTAGGCAGTTAACCATGTCAAGATGAAACCGAACATCTTCTTCTTTCCAGCTACCCGCTGTCAGAAGCTCACTGAAATGGACAATGAACACAAATTTGGTGCTTTCTGTGAAAAGTAGATGATGAACTCTTAGTGAAGCCTTGAAGGATTATGTAGTCTGAATCAGGGTGGGAACCACAGGCAAGATTTTCCCACTTGATGGTTTGTCTATGGTTGGCCCAGGGAGTGGCACTATTAGGAGATGTGGTTTTGTTGGAGGGGGTG
The DNA here is from genome assembly GCF_000001635.26 of Mus musculus. Lineage (NCBI taxonomy): Eukaryota > Metazoa > Chordata > Mammalia > Rodentia > Muridae > Mus > Mus musculus. Next base: position 60,430 of record NT_187019.1, read on the forward strand.
TTGTCACTGTGGGTGTGGGCTTAAGACCATCACCCTAGCTGCCTGGAAGTCAGTCTTCTGCTAGCAGCCTTCAGATGAAGAAGTAGAACTGTCAGCTCCTCCTGCATCATACCTGTCTAGATGCTACCACACTCCCCACCTTGATGATAATGAACTGAACCTCTGAACCTGTAAGCTAACCCCAATTAAATGTTACCCTTACAAGAGTTGCCTTGGTCATGGTATCTGTTCACAGCAGTAAAACCCTAACTAAGACACCCAGGAAGCAAAATGTCTTGACCCATGGTAGAGTGCGGCTGCTATTAAGTAATGGGCATTCTTGTTATAGACCAAGGAGAACTGGAGCAAAGACATACAAGTCTGCTCAAAAATGCATTGTAGATGCCTATCTGAGTTTCTCAATTCAGTTATTAGGGAAAAAGGGGTGGGGGAAAGAGTAGTATTAACTGATGAGTACTACTGTGCCTCAGCCATGAGGGCCCAAGTGAGCTAGCAAAATCAGAAAGCTTTTCAGTCTCTCTAAAGAAGATGATGTCCACCAATACACTGTCATAAAGCTCTGAAACAAAAAAGGTGAGATGCCCAGGACCAAAGCACCTAAGATTTAGCATCTTGTCACTCCACTCATCCTGCAGCCCAAATGCTGACATATTGCTCCAAAGAAACAGTGCACTAAGAAAAATGAGGAGGAAGCTGCAGGATGTGCTAAACTTTTCTCCAAGAGAATGACAGAAGCTAAAGCCAAATGCCAGAAACAGATTGCCAGGAGATTTAGTCTGTCCTTGCAGAGAGCTGCTACTTCTGAGTCAGAGTCCAAACAAAAATAAGTCTTTAAGAGGAACAAATAAATGGTCAACCTTTGAAGAAAGAAAGAAAGACAGAAAGGAGGAAAGAAAGCAAGAAAGAGAGAAAGGAAAAGAGAAAAGAAAGAAGAAAGAAAGGAAGAAAGAATAATTCCTATTTTCAGTTGGAATAAAACCCAAATAGGAAACTTTAGGGCATTCCATTCCTGCTCATTGTTATAATTGATATAACAGTATAGCATTTTATGAATTGTAACTGCGACTGAAAACAGATATCTAACACTTAAGAAAATACCTTCTTTTGGTAGTCATTTTATTCATGGTTTCTACTCCCCAAATTGGGTCTTACCCTGTAGCCTAGGCTAGTCTTAAATACATTATACTGTTCAGGCTGGCCCTCAGACTCACAGCCATCCTCCTGCCTCAGTCTACTAGGGTCAGGATTACAAACATTCACACCCAGCTCATCCTATGTGTATGAAATCTTAAGCTAGTAAGAGAAACTTTAAACTTTTTTGTTTAGTCCTATGTCTACCTTTACCTAATATTTATAAGAACCAATATAATTCCTCCTCAGAAACTATATTTTTTGTTTCCTTCAAGGGTCATGTGAAAGATAGTATAATTCAGAAAAGTTATTTCTACTGTGAAAAAATATACTCCATATTTAAATCAATCCAAGTCTCTCCCTCACATCCAGGCCAAATCTAGGACACATCTGGACAGTTGGAAACATCCAAATTTGATTGACTTTTCCAGTTTTTAGAACACTCAGTAAATAAAAGAATAAGGCACTTGTCCTAACCACATGTCTTTTAAAGAAGTCAACAGCATTTCTGTGGAACTGGCAATCTCATAGCATAGCCCTTATTTCCTGCCCCATGCCCCTGTCAGACGTGCCTCATGCTGGTGGACAAGGTTAACATTCAAAGGGTGTGGTTTTTGAGGTTGCCAACATGCCTTACCATGGCTTAAAATATCTCTCTCTGGCTGCCAGATGGCCCATGGAGACACCAAACTTAGCAGCCACCGACTTTAGAGACTTCTGGGTGCCTCAGGACTAGAACTCTTTCAGGGTCCTTCTGATATTTCTATTTTTAAATATCTGGACCACTTTAAGCCTTAAACCAGGACCTTACTCTTTGCCTCCCTCTTCCCCTCGTAAGTGAAAGCAGAGAGTAAGAATTAATTTTGGAAACAGAAGCAATGCTGACCTGTTGCCAGTCCCCTGAGAACATTAATTTTAAACTACTCTCCAAAAGAAACTCTTACTTTTTTCAGACTAAATTCTTTGAATTCCATGTATACAGAAGGCAAGAGAAACCCCATGGGGAAACAGTTCTGGGAGCCTACAAATAAACTTGCTTCTTGTGGCTACCTGACAAGAGGAGAGGAAACAACCTTAGGAAGACTCCTGGGGTAAATTCTTTCCTGGGTACAAATGCACAGAACACAATTCACTCCCAGTTATTGAATGGCAGTTCAATTGCTTGGGGAAACTAGGGGAAAAGAAAACTTTAAAGAGAAGGCAAATGATATTATTTAGGGATGGAAATAATTTTCTATTAATTGAATGGAAGAATGAGATAAATTGGGTTTAAAGAGAGAAAAATAAATATATGGGCTCTGTAGTGATTCTTCTGAGTGATGCTTAAATCAAGAACTTAATGGGGGGTTGGGGAGATGGCTCAGCGGTTAAAAGCACTAACTTCCAGAAGTCCCAAGTTCAATTCCCAGCAACCTCATGGTGTGTCTGAAGATAGCTACAGTGTACTCATGTACATAAAATAAGTAAACCTTAAAAAAAAAAAAAGAACTTAAAGTGCTTAGATGGCTAAAGCTCTCAAGTTACTTTGCCTTTGTCTTTGCTAGGGTTCCTATTGCTGTGACGATGACACTATGGCCAAAAGCAAGCTGAGAAGGAAAGGCTTTGTTTGGTTTGTAGTTTCAAATCACAGTCCATCTTTGTAGGAAGTAAAGGCAGGAGCTCAAATAGGACAGGAGCCTGGAGGCAGGAGCTGAGGCAGAGGCCATGGATGAGTGCTGGTCACTGGCTTGGTCCACAAGGCTTGATCAGCCTGCTTTCTTCTACCAGCCCAGGGATGGCAGTACTCACAATGGTCTGGGCCCTCTCCCATCAATCACTAATTTAAAAAAAATTAAATTGCCTATAGCTTGATTTTATGGAGGTATTTTCTTAATTGAGGTTCCATTCTCTCAAATGATTTCAGTTTGTGTTAAGTTGATGTAAAGCTATGTAGCACAGGCTTCATCTTCAATGAACTAATTGTAAAAGTAAAATTTCAATTCTGAAAGGTTTATTTCTTCTTGCCCTTAGATGGTTGCCTGCCAAAGCACAATTCAGATTTCTGCAGGAGGCAGCAGGTTAGTGCTTCTTTGTCCTTACAAAGATAGCGTTCCTCACATGCTGCTATATGGTGATTTCTTGGTTTGAATCTTTCTCCCCCAATAGATTGTAAGTCCCACAAGGTTGGGGACCATGCCTTGGTAAACTCTGTTGAATACAACATAGCCCTGGGATGGAAGGAGGAAGATGGAGGATGGAGGAGGAGGAGAAATTGAGACAGATGAGAAAAAGTAAGATATTTTCACAGTATCTTTGCATTGAGAAGAGAGTTATGTCAAAACATCTTTCCTCCCACTGAATTTCTTTAATTCTTCTAAGTAAGTGCCTTGGGCATCTAATATGTTCAGATCCTGTGTTTTTTCCCTGGGCTAGGGTGGCCAGCAGACATCACGAGGTTCTGGTTCTTATGGAACGTACATTGTGAAAGATGAAGAGAATTTTACATATTAATTTATAAGTACGTAAATTCCAATTTTACCAAAAGAAACAATACAGATACAAATCTCAAAATAAAATATTTTTGCTGAGAGTGGTAAGAAAATCAAAGGTTTTGCTGCATTTTTGGATGCCTATAAAGCTGTATTTCATATTTCTATTATTCTGTTTTATTTTCCTATAATAACTAATGTTTTATACTCAAGGTGCATACTTTCTATTGGAAGGGGGACATACACCAAGGCTCCTTTTAGATATTTTAGTTTTCTGGCCTGGCTTAATTGCTAATAACAAGAGACACTTTTTTTGTTTGTAATTATATACCAGTTAATCATAACCAGCATTCAGATTCTCTCTAAAGCTGTCTTCCAGTTATCCTGATATTATCTAGTGTGTCAATCCAATTTTTTTTCCATGGGTACTTTGGAGATCTAATATTGCTAACACCTGGCAGAGGAGGGTTATTCTTGCACACTGAAAGCTTAGAAGGAAAAGCCAAAGTGGAAAAAAAAAAACAGACATCAGGAATTTTCTTTGTTTTCCAAATGTCAGGCAGATTACTGCTGGACGCTTATTAGTATACACAGAATAGCACTTTTTTCTGTTTATAGATCCAAGAAAATAATTTGAAGCAACTTCACAGTATTAGATATGAACACTGGGGGAACAAGCTGACCTTTCTAATACAATAAAACAATGTACTACTATTACATTGGTGTTTCATGGTGCCCTTTGGAATTTTGAGATATAAGAAGCTGTGAAGATAATATTTGCTAAACACATGAAACTCTAGAAGAATGAAGACCAAAGTGTGGACACTGTGCCCCTTCATAGAATTGGGAACTAAATACCCATGGAAGGAGTTACAGAGACAAAGTTTGGAGCTGAGACAAAAGGATGGACCATCTAGAGACTGCCTTATCTAGGGATCCACCCCATAATCAGCTTCCAAACGCTGACACCACTGCATACACTAGCAAGATTTTGCTGAAAGGACCCAGATATAGCTGTCTCTTGTGAGACTAGGCAGGGGCCTAGCAAACACAGAAGTGGATGCTCACAGTCAGCTATTGGATGGATCACAGGGCCCCCAATGGAGGAGTTAGAGAAAGTATCCAAGGAGCTAAAGAGATCTGCAACCCTGTAGGTGCAACAACATTATGAACTAACCAGTACCCCGGAGCTCTTGACTCTAGCTACATATGTATCAAAAGATGGCCTAGTCGGCCATCACTGGAAAGAGAGGCCCATTGGACACACAAACTTTATATGCCCCAGTACGGAACGCCAGGGCCAAAAAATGAGAGTGGGTGGGTAGGGAAGTGGGGGGGGGAGGGTATGGGGGACTTTTGGGATAGCATTGGAAATGTCATTGAGGAAAATACGTAATAAAAAAAAAAAGAAGCTGTGTCTCCTCTCCCCTCCCCTCCCCTCCCCCTCCCTTCCTTCCTTCCTCCCTCCCTTCCTTCCTTCCTTCCTTCCTTCCTTCCATTTGGTAAAGATAGCAAGGTAAGAAAGGTCAAATAATAATGAAGCACCAAAAGAAGGGCTTAAACATTAAAGCAGACATTTCCCCAAAGGAATACTCCATCTGCACGTAACATATCAGCCACACCTAACAGCCATATGCTGTACATAGGATGTACTTCCTATGCTCTGTCTAAACAGAAATTACCCACCAGGGGTGAAAAGTGTGTGCATGTGTGTGCGTATGTGTGTTTATATAAAATTGCTTATTAATATCTTACGCATGGATATATGTACAATTACATAAGCAGGTATACAGTGTAAGTATGATGTTAAAAATTCATAGGGTGGCAACTTGGAAAAGAATGTCTTAAAGATTCTTCACTGGGAGGAGAAATTTTTTTTTGGTGTTTTTTTGTTGTTGTTGTTTTGTTTGGTTTTTGGTTTTTCGAGACGGGGTTTCTCTGTATAGCCCTGGCTGTCCTGGAACTCACTCTGGAGACCAGGCTGGCCTCGAACTCAGAAATTCTCCTGCCTCTGCCTCCCAAGTGCTGGAATTAGAGGCATGCACCACCACCGCCCGGCAGGAGAAGAATTAATATTGAAAGCAAATGGCTGAGACGTGCTTTCTTAGCAGGATGCTCGTGTTGTACAGAGAAGATTAGAGAACTTTTGGAAAAGTTTCTTAATCTTGAGTAACTCAATATTTATGCAACAACATCAACTAGAAATTGATATGATGGGATGAAGCTGAAATGGTAGCATGGCTAAAAAAAATAATAGTGGGCAATTATCAGGGCAAATAAATGAGTTTTTCAACTGACTTACTACAAACTCAAGAAATGTAGGCCATCCTAGGTTTGGGGCTAATATCCACTTATCAGTGAATACATATTGTGTGAGTTTCTTTGTGAATGTGTTACCTCACTCAGGATGATGCCCTCCAGGTCCATCCATTTGGCTAGGAATTTCATAAATTCATTCTTTTTAATAGCTGAGTAGTACTCCATTGTGTAGATGTACCACATTTTCTGTATCCATTCCTCTGTTGAGGGGCATCTAGGTTCTTTCCAGCTTCTGGCTATTATAAATAAGGCTGCTATGAACATAGTGGAGCATGTGTCCTTCTTACCTGTTGGGGCATCTTCTGGATATATGCCCAGGAGAGGTATTGCTGGATCCTCCGGTAGTACTATGTCCAGTTTTCTGAGGAACCGCCAGACTGATTTCCAGAGTGGTTGTACAAGCCTGCACTCCCACCAACAATGGAGGAGTGTTCCTCTTTCTCCACATCCTCGCCAGCATCTGCTGTCACCTGAATTTTTGATCTTAGCCATTCTGACTGGTGTGAGGTGGAATCTCAGGGTTGTTTTGATTTGCATTTCCCTGATGATTAAGGATGTTGAACATTTTTTCAAGTGCTTCTCTGCCATTCGGTATTCCTCAGGTGAGAATTCTTTGTTCAGTTCTGAGCCCCATTTTTTAATGGGGTTATTTGATTTTCTGAAGTCCACATAAAACCAGAGACACTGAAACTTATAGAGGAGAAAGTGGGGAAAAGCCTTGAAGATATGGGCACAGGGGAAAAATTCCTGAACAGAACAGCAATGGCTTGTGCTGTAAGATCGAGAATTGACAAATGGGACCTAATGAAACTCCAAAGTTTCTGCAAGGCAAAAGACACCGTCAATAAGACAAAGAGACCACCAACAGATTGGGAAAGGATCTTTACCTATCCTAAATCAGATAGGGGACTAATATCCAACATATATAAAGAACTCAAGAAGGTGGACTTCAGAAAATCAAATAACCCCATTAAAAAATGGGGCTCAGAACTGAACAAAGAATTCTCACCTGAGGAATACCGAATGGCAGAGAAGCACCTGAAAAAATGTTCAACATCCTTAATCATCAGGGAAATGCAAATCAAAACAACCCTGAGATTCCACCTCACACCAGTCAGAATGTCTAAGATCAAAAATTCAGGTGACAGCAGATGCTGGCGAAGATGTGGAGAAAGAGGAACACTCCTCCATTGTTGGTGGGATTGCAGGCTTGTACAACCACTCTGGAAATCCGTCTGGCGGTTCCTCAGAAAATTGGACATAGTACTACCGGAGGATCCAGCAATACCTCTCCTGGGCATATATCCAGAAGATGCCCCAACAGGTAAGAAGGACACATGCTCCACTATGTTCATAGCAGCCTTATTTATAATAGCCAGAAGCTGGAAAGAACCCAGATGCCCCTCAACAGAGGAATGGATACAGAAAATGTGGTACATCTACACAATGGAGTACTACTCAGCTATTAAAAAGAATGAATTTATGAAATTCCTAGCCAAATGGATGGACCTGGAGGGCATCATCCTGAGTGAGGTAACACATTCACAAAGGAACTCACACAATATGTACTCACTGATAAGTGGATATTAGCCCCAAACCTAGGATACCCAAGATATAAGATATAATTTGCTAAACACATGAAACTCAAGGAGAATGAAGACTGAAGTGTGGACACTATGCCCCTCCTTAGATTTGGGAACAAAACACCCATGGAAGGAGTTACAGAGACGGAGTTTGGAGCTGAGATGAAAGGATGGACCATGTAGAGACTGCCATAGCCAGGGATCCACCCCATAATCAGCATCCAAACGCTGACACCATTGCATACACTAGCAAGATTTTATTGAAAGGACGCAGATGTAGCTGTCTCTTGTGAGACTATGCCGGGGCCCAGCAAACACAGAAGTGGATGCTCACAGTCAGCTAATGGATGGATCATAGGGCTCCCAATGGAGGAGCTAGAGAAAGTAGCCAAGGAGCTAAAGGGATCTGCAACCCTATAGGTGGAACAACATTATGAGCTAACCAGTACCCCGGAGCTCTTGACTCTAGCTGCATATATATCAAAAGATGGCCTAGTCGGCCATCACTGGAAAGAGAGGCCCATTGGACTTGCAAACTTTATATGCCCCAGTACAGGGGAATACCAGGGCCAAAAAGGGGGAGTGGGTGGGCAGGGGAGTGGGGGTGGGTGGATATGGGGGACTTTTGGTATAGCATTGGAAATGTAAATGAGTTAAATACCTAATAAAAAATGGAAAAAAAAAAAAAAGAAAAGAAATGTAGGCCAGACTCTCAGAATTGGAATCAAAAGAAGTAGAAGGTAAAGCCTCTTGTCCCTTTACAGAATCTATAGCGCTCTTGTGTGTATGACCAGAAGGCATTCTCTCCACTTCCCTTACTTGTCTCACTAAGTTAATGGAGGATATATGTATATATATGCTGGGACACGTGGCACTTTGAACATTGTATACAGGGGGATGACTCTTTGTTGCATGCTATACTCCCGATCTCTTCAGTTGCTTACCCAGAGTCAGTGTGCTTGTTCCCCGAGCTGAGCTGTTTATAGCACTTGCATTTACTAGTACACTTATTATGTAATGAGGCATCAGCTAAATCAGTGAATAGAAAGGAAATAGGATCGTAGTTTCTACAAAAACCACAACGAATGCTTTGTAGAGAGTGAGTACGAAGAATAGACAAAAAGGTTTTATATGCATGTTCTCAGCCACACTCAAACACAGCTAGAACTTTGGATTTAGATAAGCTTGGGGTTTCACCAGAGGATTATAAAAGAAACAGAGAAAATAGAGGGAATTAAATGTATGTACATATATACACATGCATATACACACATTGTACATATATATGCACACATATATACATATATGCATATGTACAAATGCACATATATACACACATAAACATACATACACATATATATTCATATGGAAACATACATACATATATACATATATAAACATACATACATATGGTAGTTGAGTATAGTGATGGCTGTTGGTCCTTAAATTGCATTAAAAAGATAACTGTTAAGGATGTGAGAACCTAGCTGGACAGTGGTGGCACATGCCTTTAATCCCAGCACTTGGGAGGCAGAGTTCTGAGTTCAAGGCCAGCCTGGTCTACAGAATGAGTTGCAGGACAGCCAGGGCTATGCAGAGAAACCCTGCCTCGAAAAAAAAAAAAAAAGTTGTGAGAACCTAAAAATATAGGCTTGGTTAACTGAAGAGCACTGGGGTGACAGTAATCTATCTGAGATACTAAGGGTTGCAACTGTAGACTGGAATCCTTGAAATTAAGATTATGAGAGTGGTCCAGTTAATGAAAATAACAAAGGGGCCTGTTTGCTTATTGCTCTGAAGGTGACACAAAGAACATAAGGCTATTAAAAGGATATTAAAGTCATGAAGAATTGCCTCAGCAAAAAAATGTGCTGGCTAGTTTTATGTCAACTTCACACAAGCTAGTGTCACCTGAGAAGATGGAACTTCAGTTGAGAAAATGCCTTTATGAGATTGAGCTGTAGACAAGCCTGTAGGGCATTTTCTTAATTAGTGATAGACAGGGGAGGGCCCACCACCATGGGTGGTGCCTCCTGTGAGATGGTGGTGCTAGGTTCTAAACATATGAAAGCAGGTTGAGTAAGTCATGAAGAGCAAGCCCGCAAGCAGCACCCCTTCATGGCCTCTGCTTCAGCTCCTGCCTCCAGGTTCTGGCTGGTTTGAATTCCTGCCCTGGCTGTCTTTGAAGATGATGAACTGTGATCTGGAAGAGTAGGCAAAATAAACCCTTTCCTCCCTAAGTTGCCTTTGGTCATGGTGTTTCATTACAGCAGTAGAACCCTAGCTAAGGGTGTTGTTTCCCTAATTTCTTTCTCAGCCTGTTTATCCTTTGTGTACAGAAAGGCCATTGACTTGTTTGAGTTAATTTTATATCCAGCTACTTCATTGAAGCTCTTTATCAGGCTTAGGAGTTCTCTGGTGGGATTTTTAGGGTCACTTATATATACTATCATATCATCTGCAAAAAGTGATATTTTGACTTCTTCCTTCCCAATTTGTATCCCCTTGATCTCCTTTTGTTGTCGAATTGCTAAATAGTCACAAATAATATAAAATACCTTGGCGTGACTCTAAGGAAGTGAAAGATCTGTATGATAAGAGCTTCAAGTCTCTGAAGAAAGAAATTAAAGAAGATCTCAGAAGATGGAAAGATCTCCCATTCTCATGGATTGGCAGGATCAATATAGTAAAAATGGCTATCTTGGCAAAAGCAATCTACAGATTCAATGCAATCCCCATCAAAATTCCAACTCAATTCTTCAACGAATTAGAAAGGCCAATCTGCAAATTCATCTGAAATAACAAAAAACCTAGGATAGCAACAACTCTTCTCAAGGATAAAAGAACCTCCGGTGGAATCACCATGCCTGACCTAAAGCTGTACTACAGAGCAATTGTGATAGAAACTGCATGGTACTGGTATAGCGACAGACAAGTAGACCAATGGAACAGAATTGAAGACCCAGAGATGAACCCACACACCTATGGTCACTTGATCTTTGACAAGGGAGCAAAAACCACAGTGGAAGAAAGACAGCATTTTCAACAATTGGTGCTGGCACAACTGGTTGTTATGTAGAAGAATGCGAATCGATCCATTCCTATCTCCTTGTACTAAGGTCAAATCTAAGTGGATTAAGGAACTCCACATAAAACCAGAGACACTGAAACTTATAGAGGAAAAGGAGGGAAAAGCCTCGAAGATATGGGTACAGGGGGAAAATTCCTGAATAGAACAGCAATGGCTTGTGCTGTAAGATCCAGAATCGACAAATGGGACCTCATGAAATTGCAAAGCTTCTGCAAGGCAAAAGACACCGTCAATAAGACAAAAAGGCCACCAACAGATTGGGAAAGGATCTTTACCTATCCTAAATCAGATAGGGGCCCAATATCCAATATATATAAAGAACTCAAGAAGGTGGACTCCAGAAAATCAAATAGCCCCATTAAAAAATGGGGCTCAGAGCTAAACAAAGAATTCTCACCTGAGGAATACCGAATGGCTGAGAAGCACCTGAAAAAATGTTCAACATTCTTAATCATCAGGGAAATGCAAATCAAAACAACCCTGAGATTCCACCTCACACCAGTCAGAATGGCTAAGATCAAAAATTCAGGTGACAGCAGATGCTGGTGAGGATGTGGAGAAAGAGGAACACTCCTCCATTTTTAGTGGGATTGCGAGCTTGTACAACCACTCTGGAAATCAGTCTGGAGGTTCCTCAGAAAATTGGACATAGTAGTACCGGAGGATCCTGCAATACCTTTCCTGGGCATATATCCAGAAGATGTTCCAACTGGTATGAAAGACACATTCTCCACTATGTTCATAGCAGCCTAATTTATAATAGCCAGAAGCTGGAAAGAATCCAGATGCCCCTCCACAGAGGAATGGATACAGAAAATGTGGTACATTTACACAATGGAGTACTATTCAGCTATTAAAAAGAATGAATTTATGAAATTCCTAGGCAAATGGATGGACTTGGAGGGCATCAATCTGAGTGAGGTCACCCAATCACAAAAGTACTCACACAATATGTACTCACTGATAAGTGGATATTAGCCCAGAAACTTAGAATACCCAAGATATAAGATAATATTTGCTAAACACATGAAACTGAAGAAGAACGAAGACCAAAGTGTGGACACTTTGCCCCTTCTTAGAATTGGGAACAAAACACCCATGGAAGGAGTTACAGAGACACAGTTTGGAGCTGAGACGAAAGGATGGACCATCTAGAGACTGCCATATCGGGGGATCCATCCCATAATCAGCGTCCAAACGCTGACACCATTGCATACACTAGCAAGATTTTGCTGAAAGGACCCAGATATAGCTGTCTCTTGTAGGAATATGCCGGGGCCTAACAAACACAGAAGTGGATGTCCACAGTCAGCTATTGGATGGATCACAGGGCCCCCAATGGAGGAGCTAGAGAAAGTAACCAAGGAGCTAAAGGGATCTGCAACCCTATAGGTGGAACAACAATATGAACTACCCAGTATCCCCAAGAGCTTGTGTCTCTAGCTACATATGTAGCCGAAGATGGCCTAGACGGCCATCAGTGGAAAGAGAGGCCCATTGGTCATGCAAACTTTATCTGCCTCAGTACAGGGGAACGCCAGGGCCAAGAAGTGAGAGTGGGTGGGTGGGGGAGTGGGTGGGGGAGCAGGTGGGGGACTTTTGGGATAGCATTGGAAATGTAAGTGAAATAAATATCTAATTAAAAAAAAAGAACCCTAGCTAAGTCAAAAGGGTTGGAAGGAGACAATAGAATGGTTTGAAAAATGCAGTTTACCAAGGGACAGAGCAGTGAGTGGCCCAGTGCTCCAAGGACAGAGAATGTTCATTATATACAACCATGATTGACAAGTGCAGGGGACTGTGTGGGTCACAGCTGAGTATTGATGCTGACAAGTCAGATTGAGATAGAAGGACAGAACTGGGCACAGTGTTTCAGACTGTGGGTCACAGGGTGCACAACTGACAAACGGTAGGAGGAAGCGTGCTGTATTGTGTCAGGGAGTTCACACTGCAGGGCCGCTGTGGGCTCTGAAAGTCCAAATGTTGAAGTGAGGGCATTTTTGCTTTTTTTTTTTTTTTTGCCATTTTCTATTTGTAGAGAAATAATTATCATTTGACTGCTGCCTTTAGAAATTTCTCAATGGGCTAATCTTTACTAATGCTACCCTTCTAGCAAGAATTCGTTCTCACATGGAGTTTTACGCTATGACAAATTTGTGCCTACATTTGGAAATATGGATAGTCAAACACATTAAAACATGAAAGGGAAGACTGAACTTGATAGAAAGCCAGAAAAACAGAAACAGAGTTTGTATCTCTATTCGCTTAGAGGCGATATTCTCAGAAGCTCCTGTCTTGCAGACTTCAGATCTTTTATCTTTGTATGTTGATCTGAGTGCTCTCTATATCATAATGTCACATCTTCAAAAGTGCAAATCCTTCCTCATTGAGCTAAAAATAAACAGTTAATTGTGTCACTTCTACTTCTCTCTGACTTTCCACTCCCTATCATGTTTTGATTTGAGAAGAGATTCCGAACCATCACATGCAACTGAGTATAAGGGTGGCTTGATCAGGGTCTCTCTCTTTAAGCAGAACAACACTGTCTGCAGGTTGCTACAGCAAGGTGTAATGAAAAGGAGGATTATACTGTTCTGGATGAGACAATGTTCACTGCCGTCAGACGATGAAGGGCTCACGTTTTCCTCTCCACTAGACTTCCTGTTGTGTTTGACCACTCATTTCAGTTAGGATTTTAGCAGTCAAATGAGTTTTTCCCAAAATACTTTATTTTAACTTAAATTTTGTGTTTGGTTTTTCCCTATGACCTGATATATATAAAACCATGGCTGGCTTGGAACTCATTATATAGATGAGGTTGACTTTGAATTTACAGTGATCCTCCTGCCGCCTGCCCATGTAACAATAGTATAGGCACGAGCCAGCCATGCCCAGCATCCTTAAAGAGATTTTTAACAAAGGGACACCTTTCAGAAGTGTGGAAAGGGTTAATAGAGATAACATGAGTATGGGAGGACCAAGGAAACTAGGCATGTTGGAAAGCTGTTACTGCTCTTAGACTTGAGGGGACATTGGGGACAAGTGGGGAGAACCCAGCAAGAGCTAGATCTGCAGAGAGGGCCACACAGTCAGAGTGAGAGCTATGTAGAGGTTTGCCATAAGTGTCAAACCTAGTCAGTCAGGGCAAGGGTAGACTGACAAATGCTTAGGTTTCTCTCCTCCTACCCACAGAGTCTCATGTAATTGATGGAATCCAAACAGAAGGCAAAAGGTTCAAGAGAGTCCAGGTTATACTGCCCAAAGTGGTCAGAACAGGTCAAACCTGGTCTCTTCAATTCTTCAGTACTGCCAAGGTCTGCCTTTCAGTTTCTCCCATATGCAACACTTCATTAAACTCAGGAAAAATTAGAAATCTGAATTTTTTATTTTTTCCAAGACCAGGATCCTGATACATAGTTCAGGTTGGCTTTGAACTTGTGGTCCTCCTGCCTCAATCCCCTTGCTTCTGGGATTGCAGATGTGTGCTACCATCTGGATGCAGAACTAGTCCTCCTCCTCCCCTTCCCTTTCCCCTCTCCTCCCCCATCCCTCTCTGTTTAGTCTTAGAGGCACAATGAGCAGGACATGTTGAGAAACGACACACTGAAGGGCAGATGGAAGTCAAACTATCCTGCTTATGACTGATCAGTTTAGGTTGCAGGGAAGAGCTCAGTGTGGGGACCTGTGACTCTGCCAGCACCACCTGGAATTCATCTTTCCCAGTGAGACCCAGAGACAGCACCAAAGCTAGCTCTTGAAGGAAAACAGAGAATAGTTGCTTTCTTTTGGGGAGGAAAAATGTGGGTCTGCCCACTAAGATGAAGCTGGGAATGTAGGGTTTGGGTTATACCCTGTGAGGGCATCTCTTGCCTAAGAGGAAGATGGCTGGAGCTGGGCCACAGATGCCTGGTTATTCTTCTTTAGTGTACACAGTAGAGAAGTCCCACTAGTGCACTGTAGCAGACCAGCCGAGGACATTGTCTTTCTTACCCTGTTTCTCTTGCCTTCAGGAGTCAGGCACACTGGGGACAGGAATACACAGATGAGTGATTTTACTCTAAGTGAGAACACTAATAGTTACTGAAGATGTTCTTTAAGGATGGATGTGGCTTTCATCCATTTGTCACGAGGTTTGCACAGCTGACACTCTAATGACCTATTATTAACTGGGCTTTGGCGATGGTAAAACAGAAGCTTGGCCAAGTTAAGGGACTTGCTCAGAGCCACAGAAACGAGCTAGCGGCAGAGCTATGATTCAAATCTAGACAGTTTGGCTGCAGAGCTAGTGTTCTTAACTCCTTTCCATGTCCTGGAGACAGGCCTGTGAACAAATAATTACAGTGTAATGAATGAGGTAAGTGCTAACGGGGCTGTGTGGAGTAGAGGAAGGAGTGACAGCCGATCTGAGAGTCAGCCGTTTGTACAAATTCCCTTGCCCACTGCCAGAAATGAGCACAGCAGAGTCTTTTTAGGACTTGCGTTATTATTACATAGGAAGAGCCTCAGCTATGGAGGTCAGCTCATGCTGCTCTGCTGCCTGGCTCATGCATAGCAACACTTAAAACAATTTCTTCCTGATACTCTGGATCCCTTCCAAGAGTTTTGTTCCAGTTTTCGGATAAGGCAGAAACAGGAAAAGGATGTGCTAATGTTTCCTGACCTAGGTTGGACTTTGGAATAGGTTTGTAATTAAAATATTGTTAAGGTTCGATGGCATGTATATACATTATCTGTATTCTGTATTTATATAAATATTCTGTATTTATATGCCCCAATAAATGTGCTGTAAAAAACAAAACCCATAAACACCAGGTGTGAGACTGGTTAAATCTTCCCATTTCTGTGGTTTATAGGTCTATGTTGAGTATAGGTTGTTTATTAATATTTCTTACCTCAAGTATCTTTTCTTTCCAAAACAGTAATGATTTAGTTGCAGTATATCATGATTTCTGCTAATAGCACAGAAACAAATTTACGTCTTTTTCTCATTCCTTTAGGAAGAACTTGTATCGATGTGGTTTCCACTACTGCTTTGCCTTTCAGAGGTCTTTGAGCTATTGAGCATCCATATATTTGGTTCTTAAATTACTTGATATTCGAGTATCGTTCGTTTATTTGGCCAAGTAGATACTCGAAGCAGGTGCTGTTCATTGCCGCCAAGCACTGGCCCATTCATGCCAGGATGTTAAGCACATCCTGTAGCTTGGTGTAAACACCAGGTGGGATTCTAATCCACTCACCAGAGAGTCTTCTTCCATTCCTCCTCAGTGAGTGGAAGCCAGAGGGAAGTCCCAGTCAGGAATTCTCTGTGCCTTTAGAAGTCAGCAACTCCAAAGGACACAAGAAGGGAACTGGCCCAGTCACTCCCAAGCCTCCTCTGTACATAGCTTCTTTCTTGGTACCATCCCAGAAGCTCTCAGAGAAGTTCCAAGTTGACATGTAAGTCCTTTCTTGGACTAGTTTACCTTCAGTTGAAGTGTGGAGACATTCTCTTTCCTTTCCAATGTTGAAGTTGTCTGGGAGTCACCTTGGATAATTCTCCTATTATGTATAGGGAAAGGAAGACAAAATGAAACAAGGTGACCCTCACAACCATGGGGTCAATAGTTGGGTATTGTGGTCATCAAGGTAGACTCCAGAGGTAAGAGCAAGCTTGCTTACACATCTGGCCAGATGTTATCACACAGTTGTGCACAAGAACCCTGGCTCCATTCTTTAGGATCTTTCATGCCTTAGTATGTCAGTGGATCCAACTAACACAGGTCTAATGAGCAGAGTAATTTGGGAGGGATGGGTACTACAACAGTTATGTAAGACAAGAGGTTATGTCTTCTGATAACATATCTATCATTAAGTGAAACAATCAGAAAGCTGAGGAGTGTGGTAGACTCCTGGATGTCTCTTGGTATTGATTTCCATTTTGTTCATTATCATTGAATTCTGAGTATGGAAATGGGAACGACCATGAAGCTACATTGGTCATGTGACTAAGCATTCGTCGATAGGAAATAAGCAGAAATACTCCAGTTTCTGGCTTGTGGCCTGAAAGAGAAGAGTGTGGTGACTTGATGGAAGGTAACTGAGTTCCTGATTCTTCAGTTGACATTTTGAGTCCTGATCTGACCTGCTTAGTTGCAGACTGTTGAAAGAGGTAGGAAAACACACCATTGTCTTTAGCTCCAATCAATTTGGGTGCTTGTCAGGTAGTCCCGAAAGGCTTTTCCTCCCTTTCCATTATCTATCTATCTATCTATCTATCTATCTATCTATCTATCTATCTATCTAATATTCTGATCACTGTCCTCACCTCCTCCAGTTCTCTTTCACAAGGTCCCTCCCCCATACCTCTCCCCTTCTCCTCTGAGAGGGCGGAGGTCCCCCTGGCTATCTCCCAACCCTGGCACATCAAGTCTCTGCAGAGTTAAACACATCCACTCCCACTGAGGCCAGACAAGGCAGCTTAGTTAGGGAAATGAGATCCAAAGACAGGCATCAGATTTAGGGACAGCCCCCTGGCTCCAGTTGCTTTTATACCAAGGGAGTGACTTGGGTGTTCAGTAGATTAGTGTCACCTTCAACTGGGAACTGGGAACATGGCCTTATGGCTCCAATGCTTCTGTTTTCTGCAGGTAGCCAGACTCCTCTCACAGACAGTTTACTTGGAATCCTCTACATTGCTGTCTTTGGGGATTCTATAGTGAAAGAAAGGGACATACATGGTAGCAGGTTTCAGTTAGCTTAGGAGTGGACATCTTGATCTTTCACTAGACTCAGAAATTTCATTCCAAACCATCACTCTTTTAAACATCGCTGCATTTCTCTGGTGCACCCTAGGATGGATACATGCAAGAGCAGAGCTGATTTCTCAGCCATGACTACTGTGTTTGAATCTGTTGCTAGGACATCTGTTGAATTTCCAAATTCTATCTTAGGAAAGAAATATAATTTTTCTTTGATGCCACATTCTTCTTTAGGCAGAAATACAAGGAAACCACTGTCCGTGGTGGCATCTTGGCAGAACTGTCAAGTGGAGCCTGGATCTGGGAACCCACAATTCAAGAATAAGGCACCATTTACGTACAAAATTGTTGGATTTGGAAGGATACTTAGTTTGGTATGCTCACGAAGCCACTGACTTACAGGGTCAAAGAGCTTATTTTTCAAGCAAGTATATTTTACTGTTTATGAGAGACTACCAAAATAATTATTTCCTGTGTGGGTCAGCGGGAGTGAGGTAATCTCAAGGAAAATGTTCCATTGTGCTTATTGGGCTGGGCGGGGAAGTGACTCCAGACATCTCTTAAAGGAACAGTCATTGTATTAAATGGTGAAGTCTGGTTTGTATGTCTGTGGGTGGGAGGTTCATTTTCTTTTGTATACTTTCAGGATCTCATGAAAGAATAAATGTGGTTGTACACGTATATTTGCACAGTCTCATTAATTCTTCCGTGGTGCATTTATAAAGTAGGTTGATGTACCTAGTGTATAGATGTTTTAGGAAGATAATTCTAGATGAACCAGAATATAACATATCCTCTTTCGATTAATTTGGAAGGAGAAACTTACTTTGCACTTGTCTGCCTTGAACCACTTGAGATGTTTTATTTACCTTTATCTTCTCAGCTTTCATTAAATGATTAATCTCGTTAACCATTTTTGGATGAATGAATGGCTTGCCAAAGAAATAGATCCCAGTGAGGAGAGTTCTACCTACATTTTGACTTGTCCTGGTACTGTGACTCTGGCTGAAAGGCCACTTTGCTATCCAGGACTAGAGTTTGACTAAGGCAACAGATTTCATGATTCCAGAGATTAAGTAACATTATGCTTCATATATCCATCTGTCTAAGAATCAGAGAAGTAGGATCAGGATTACCTATACCTTGTGAGATATTGGCACAGCATGTGGAGTGAATATGCCAGTTGGACCAACAGGTAACAGACCATCAAACCAAATTAAATAGGATTCCATTTCTGATCCATCTAACTAGAGGGACAACTTTGGATATACTCTGTCTAGTACACTTCACTCTGCTTACCTTCCTCAATTGCTAGTCTATAGAAGCAATACATTACAGCTTGTAGAGCATCATATTATAATAGAGAATGTTCAATACTTACCAATTTTTGGTTGAGTGTCTATTTGGTTGAGGTGCAGACATGTACGAATCAGGCATGGTTCCTGTCCATAAGAAATTTCGCCTTTAATAGAGGTCTAATGGACAAAACAAACAAACAAACGAAAACCTACCTACAAAATAATTATAAATTATATTCATTTGTGAAATATAGACTGTTATGTGCAGTACAGAATAAATGAAAATTTACCAAGGGCTAGAAACGACTGTCTGGGCAAGATGTGCCTACTAACGCCACAGTGGCAAGGCTATTAAGTGGTAACCAACTGTTTCTTGCTTAGATTTGAGGGTTGTTTTATAGGAGAGAATTAATGCCTGGTTCTGTAAACATGGTTAAAAGCCCAAGTGGATAATTGTGTCAAACTGCCTCTAAATTTCCTCCTCTCTTCTTCCTCTTTTTTCTTCCCTTGCCTTCCCTTGCCTTCCCTTGCCTTCCCTTGCCTTCCCTTGCCTTCCCTTGCCTTCCCTTGCCTTCCCTTGCCTTCCCTTGCCTTCCCTTGCCTTCCCTTGCCTTCCCTTCCTCCTCCTCCTCCTCCTCCTCCTCCTCCTCCTCCTTCAATTTATTTACTATATATACAATGCTTCACCCGCATGTAACTATGAAGGCCAGTAGAGGGCACCAGATCTCATTACAGATGGTTGTGAGCCACCATGAGGTTGCTGGGAATTGAACTCAGGATCTCTGTTTGAGCAGACAGTGTTCTTAACCTCTGAGCCATCTCCAGTCTCTCCAAATATCTTCTTTATATCTACAGATTGGCACTGCCCTCAGCTTTGGTCAGAGGAGCTTCTCCTTTCAGTGAGCAGTGGTTAATGCAGAGACTCAGAACTGGTTGAATTACAGAGAGTAAGTGACCTTTGAGTGCTTGTCTCTAATCTAAATGGGACATTTAGGCTACTTTCTCCAAAGATGAGGGAATACTGCAGAAGTGGTAGGCAAGGGCTAGAAAATAATGAAGTGCTGCCTGTGGATAGGACATGGTCACGATACCCATGAATTAAGCAGCTGCAGTTACTTTCACAAGACCTAAACAAGATGAGGGCTTATCACATCATATCACAAGCCTCTCCCCCTTCCTGAAGAATGATTGGCAGGCAATGACTGGTAGGAGAGCGAAACTCATATTCTTCAGTGGTCTAGCCACTGTTAAGTCAGTCATGCTCCAGTACATACATTCTCCCCGTGCTCATGAAAGCCATCCTACTTAGACTCAACGAATCACACCCCACACCCTCCAAAACCAAATAAATATGTAAAAATAAGAGGCAGACTAGTAAACAGGAAAAGTGCTGGGTCAACAATGTTGAAGGTGAGCTGGTGATCCCATCCTTCCACTGGGGACCCTGTCTGTCTACTGGAGGTGGTCTCTTCAGGGCAATTTTGTCTAAGGTCACCCCCATTGAGTCCTGGGAGCCTCTCACATCCCAGGTTTCTGGAACTTTAGAGGTTCCCCACACCTCACCCCCAGAAGCTGCTTATTTCTGTTCATTCTCCTGGCCCACTGGGCTTCTCTCCTCCTGTCTTCTTCCATACCTGCAAGAAACACAGAGACAAAAATGGAGCAGAGTGAAGGAAAGGCTATCCAGTGATAGGCCCAACTTGGGATCCATCCTATGGGCAGGCACCAAACCCTGACACAATTACTTATGTTATGTTGTGCTTGCTGATAGGAGCAACTGTTAGAGAGCATGGCTGTTGTCTGAGAGGATCTACCAAAAGCTGACTGAGACAGATGCAGATACTCAGAATCAACCATTGGACTGAGGTCGGGGACCCCTATGGAAGAGTTAGGGGAAGGATTGAAGGAGCTGAAGGGGATGGCAACCCCATAGGAAGACCAACAGTGTCAACTAACCTGGACCCCAGGGAGCTCTCAGAGACCAAGCCACCAACCAAAGAGCATACATTTGCTGGTCCAAGGCTCCTGGCACATATGTAGCAGAGGACTGCCTTGTCTGGCCTCAGCGGGAGAGAATGCACCTAATCCTGTAGAGACTTGATTCCCCAGGGAAGGGGGATGCCCAGGATGGGGATGGGGAGGGGGAACACCCTCTAAGAGGCAAAGGGGAGGGAGAGTGGGATGGGGAACTCTGGGAGGGGGACCTGGAGGGTGGCAACATTTGGAATGTAAATAACAAAACAAATCGAACAAACAAACAAACAACTTAGATAGACTTGTTGTGAAGAAGAGATTCAGCAGAAAAGGGCAGGAGGTATGAGAGGCTATAATGGGTGAACATGATTGTCCTGGTTTGCTTTCAATTGCTGTAATAAACACTGTGGTAGTTTGAATAAAAGTGGCCCCCATAGTCCCATAGGGAGTGGTAATATTAGGAGGTGTGGCCTTGTTGGAAAAGACTTAGTTGGAGGAGGTTTGTCACTGGGAGCCCTCATGGCTTTCTCAGTCTGTTGTATTATAGAATTTAGGTTTATCTGCTTGGGGGTGGCACCGTGGGCTGGGCCTTCCCACATCAATTATTAATCAAGAAACTGCCCCATTGACTTGGCTATAGGCAATCTGAATAGAAGCATTTTCTTAAGTGAGATTCCCTTTTCCTAGAAGACTCTAGCTAGTGTCAAGCTGATAAAAAAACAAACAAACACAAACAAAAACAAAACAAAACAAAACCAAAATCAACCAAACAAAAAACAACAAACTAGCTGGCAGAGTAAAAAAGACCAAAAATATAGTAAACATGAATGAAATTGTCAAAGAATAAAACATTTTTAAAAAATGAAAGAAGACTAAAAGAAGAAAAAGCTAAAAAAAAAAAAAAACCAACCACCCTCTCCAAAAAACAAAAACAAAAACAAAAAACACCAAACAACCAAACCAAACCACCACCACCACCACCGAAAAACTCTGTCAGGAGAAGATATACACTTTGGGGAGAGTGAAGGAGAAGAGCATATATCACAGAGTGGAAGGAAGTAATCTTAATGACCTGATGGCTGAAAAGAATTCTTGTTTTAGGGGAGAAAGCAAAAGGAAACGCAATGTTAGGAGTCTCCTACGGTGTGGGAGTATGTGCTCTAACTGGCAAAAGCCCTCCAAAAATGTTCAGATCTATTCACAGGATATAATATGCAAAGGTATGTGTTGAATGTATTCAAGAAGTTGGGGCTTCATTTCTATATCTAGAACAAGAATTGTTTGGGCTGGGGAGATGGTCCAGTGGTTATTAAGAGTGATTGTCATTCTTATAGAAGACCTGAGTTTTGTTTCCAGTACGCACATGGCATGGCTCACAGGATCCACAAGAGCCATGGTCATGGTGTCTACTGTAGCAATTGAAGGCAAACCAGGACACTCACAAGCATCCACTACACCCTCATACATCCTGCCTGTTTCTGCTGAATCCCCCTCCTCTTCCCAAACTTGTCCCTTATTTTCATGCATTTTCTTGGTTTTTGGAGGATATAGGATGTGACTCAGTGAGTCTAATTAGAATTGCTTTCATGAGCATGGGGTGGGTGTATTTACTGGAGCATGGTTAACAGTGGCTACATCACTAAAGAAGATCCAAGACTCTCTTCTGGCCTCCACATATGCTCCCCACACATGGTATATACACACATACACATCAAGATAAAAAAACAAACAGACTATAAAAAAAAAGGATTCGGGGCGTGGGTGAGGTCCTCCCATCATGGATTTAAAGTCTCATCCTAACTGAGTAATAATGGTCAGAATGGAAAGTTGTACTACATCTAAAATGCAAGGGAGAAAAAAAAACTAGACAAGTGGACTGGTGGAGCTTCTGATCCTGGCCCAAGCATCAGAGCCATGGTGGAAGCCATCATCCACAGTCAGCCAGTATTTGGAACTGGAAGCTCTGCAGCATACTGAGGCTGAAGTGTATGATGTTATTTACACTGTCTGTTTCACCATCTTTTAGAATAACAGCCATTTGGGAAGTGTCCTCTCTCATGCATGTCATTAAGATGTGTTCAGATCCCAGGTCTGGGATGATACAGTGCTGAGTGTGTATGTGCGAGTTTGTGTTTATGATTCATGTGTAGGTATATGAGGTGCTAATGACTGTCAGATGTTCTGCCTTATCCAGTGCTTTTTAGGGAGACATCTATATAAACTCAGTGAGGAAAATGACATCTTTTTCACGATCCTCTCTAACTGAAATTTAACACCGCAATGATATATTTAGGCAATGAACCACAGTAATTTTACTTTAACTTGTGACTTTGTCATCAGTAGAAATCACAAATTATTTTCTTATCACATTATTTGATGCAAATATTCCTTTGAAAAAAATTAAAGCCAAGTGTTGAAGTATACAGCTTTAATGGGAGGCCAAGGCAGGACTGGAGTGGATTCCAAGCTGGGAATTTCACTGGGCTATGCAGTGAAACCCTGTATCAGAAAACTAAAAAAGGCTCTGTAGAATGTAGCTCAATGTACGTTCTTATGAATAAGGCTTGAAGTCTGATCCCCCTCAAAACATACACACATAGACAGCCCCCCAAACTAACACCACCATATTGACCCCTCCCTCAAATATTTGAAAACTGTTTTCTTTTTGTTTTGTTTGTTTATTTGGGTTTTTTTTTTCCAAGACAGGGTTTCTTTGTTCAGCTTGGCTGTCCTGGAACTCACTCTGTAGTTGAGGATGACTGTGAACTCATAGATCTGCCTATCTCTGTCTCTGTCTCTGTCCCGAGTGCTGGCACTAAAGATGTGCCACCATGCTTGATTGATGACAACTGTGTTCTAGTAGTGTAGTGTAGATGAGTTTTTGATTTTGCAATCATATGTATTTATTTTATACATTTCAAAAATACTGAGATGAGGCTTTTAGATGGGTAAAGGGGTTCTGGACACAAGAAAGGCCAAGAACAGTCAGGCTTAGTTACTGGGATGTAATAGGAGTTCACATTTCAACAAATCTCATTTTCATATCCACTCTCATATGCTACATTACTTCCACTTGGGTGGCAAAAAGGCAAGAGTCAAGAGGTTCTGTGAACCCCTTTTCTGTGCAGATACACCATACATACTGTCCAGTTTGTAGACCAATTCAGAGACTAGATTTCTAAGAATTAGAAAGAGTGGTAGATTTAGAGATTAGGCAGATCTGAGAGACTGTGTCCATAATATTGGGTACAAATTGTACATTTCCACAAGTGTTCCCTAAACAGGGATTTGAAAAATAACAGACATCATTTGTTTTGCAGTTATGACCTCCAGGATCTGGGCAAAGTCCAGCAACCAGCCAGAGCCTTTCCAGTCCCTGTGGGCTGCAGCCTCACAGTAGTCCTTAGGGACCACATCTGAAGACACAGTGCAAATCATTATTCAGTCTGCCACTTCCCACTGCTCAGCCACCTTACAGATGCTATTTTTGGAAGTCTGAATTTCTCATCAGAGACAGCAACAGTAGCAAGCTTGAGAGGTTAGCCGAATGTCTGACTGAGGTGGCACCCCCGAGTTAAGTGCCATGTTCTCACTCTCTGCTGTGATGAAAATGCTTCTATTTATGCAGTTTTTGAGGGAGGGAGAAGAGATAGAAGCTATGTCTGGTCATATCACCAAAGACTAAAGGATGAATGTAAAAATGTACAGAATATCACTCATCACCCACCACAATGTATGAGCTAGTCTGCCTGCCTGCCTGCCTGCTTCCCGTGCTTGCTTCCTTCTTTTTACTAGGTCTCAAGCCACCCAGGCTGACCTTGAACTTCTGAGCTACAGGAGTATAGTTTCTGATGCTTCTGTCATTTCTCACAGCCTAGGGGTAGCTTATTTCAAAACTGTGATTTAATGGCAAAAAGCAAGAAGTCAAGGCATCTATCAGCTTCCCCCAGATCACGACCTCTGAGCTGAGAGAAGTGTGCCTGCATCCTTTGTGGCTGTAGCTTAGGTCTTTTCATCAATGGCAGGGACTACAAGCTCCCACACGCAGGTTTTCTGAGACAATATGGGTGAACTGGAAAAGGGACCGATCAATGTTTGTCAACCTGTAGCTTCTGATCCTAGACATTAAAAAACTGGCTTATGTTCTGGGTTCCTTCCTCTTTTTCCTTGTCCCCAATCCCCCTGCCCACCTCGACCATCTGCTTCTCGGGCTTTCAGTTTTCCTCTCTGGGATGCATTTGGTTGTGCATCTGAAATCTCGCCTTTTCTGTTGACTTACACAATCACTCCCCTGATGTCACATCTCCCCTGACTCTCTTGTATCTCATCCCCACCTCTGGGACCAACTTTTTTTCTATACTATGTACTAGCTAGGAGTAACGACTCTATGGTTGGAGGTAGTGCCTGTGGTTCCCCAGAGATGCCTGTGGCTGGTGGATAAATGTGCTGAATTCTGGGCTGCTTTCTGTGGCTGCAGGTCTCAATAGATTTCCTCGGTGACAGTTCTCTGCCCATCAGCCTGACTCCTTTGCCTTTCTTAGTCTTTATTACTTGATTTTAAACTGAGTCAGCAAGTGGGAGACAGTAATTTATTATCCTTTCCAAACCTCAACGATGGAAAATGCCAAGATTTAAGGGACAGGTGAGAAGGAGCCTTTTCACGGCTGGTAGCGGCCCTGAGCTGGGAGTCCCCTGAGTACCACTGCCTATTGCTCGTGTTCCCCTTCCCCTGCTGTGACCGTGCAGCACTCCGGCTGGACACAGCTTACAGCAACTGATAGCAATCATATGAAACTGACATTGGCTAGTCAACCTGTTCTAAACACCAGATCTTTTATGCGAATGCCTCCTAAATCCATGCCAGCAAAGCAGAGGTGTGTGCTGTGCCTTACCTCAAGGCTTCTTCCCTGAGCTCAGTTCAGAGAGTAAGTGTGGCATGGAGACTCATGGTGACCAGCCTGCCACAGCCCAAGCCTTCCTTGGTGTCTTTTCCTTGTCACCTCACTGAACTCTCTGTGGGTGCACAAGCAGTCCAGGCAGCATGGCTTTTATTGGTAGTATATATTGTGCCTGGAAAGCAAGCTCCCCTCCTGACGGTGGTCTGGACAGTTTTGCTTATTCTCTTTATCATGGTGACCCCACCCACACATGCCTCTCCAGGTAGGTTAGGGTTTTCTTCCACCATGTTTCTTCAAGGCTTATATTTTGGGGGGAACACGGGAATTCCCTTAATCTCCCTTGGATATTCTCTGTACCAGTCTATTGGGTGAACGAGTTCATATGACTTATATACATTTCTAGTCTTATTTGTTCTGTTGAGAGGTCAGCTAAACAACTGCAGTTTTCCCAGAAGAGCCCTATAATTTGGTCCAGCAAACATGAGTAAATGTCACACTGTGAGCAATAGCAGGAGAAATTAACTCAGAGCCAATCCCCGAGGGGATAAGGTTTTCCCATATTCATAGTCTCCATCCAGAGTCTGTGACTGGGTGGAATGATGAGCCTGGTGCCAGGCACTCCAAGTCTGAGTGGCCTGGGATACCATAGGAGCTACATTCTGTGAGCACAAAAATAGTCTGGGATTTTTCTCAAGGCAACATGTAGAAGATACCATATGTACCGCTGGTGTTCTGGGTGTTGTGGGTGTTCTAGGTGCATTCTTAGACAAAACCCATGTTCATCTGCTCTTAGTGGTCTTTCCCTGTTCTTTCTTGTACATTCTTTTTGAGATAGGGTTTCATCATGTAGCTCAGGCTGGCCGCAAACTGATTGTTCGTAGCCCAGACTGGCACTGAAATTCTTTTATTTATTTATTTTTAAAGATTTCTTTATTTATTATATGTAAATACACTGCAGCTGTCTTCAGACACACCAGAAGAGGGCGTCAGATCTCATTACGGATGGTTGTGAGCCACCATGTGGTTGCTGGGATTTGAACTCAGGACCTTTGGAAGAGCAGTCAGTGCTCTTATCCACTGAGCCATCTCTCCAGCCCCTGGCACTCAGATTCTTGATCTACTTGCCTTAGCTTCCAAAGGCTTCTTTATTCTCTCACATCACCATTTAGCTCCCTCTCCCCCTCCCAAGTACCTCTCTTTCCTATCTCTAGAAGAAAGTGCACAATTTTAATTTCATCCTGTGTACTTGTGGGAAATTGATAAAGACGTGTGTGTGTGTAAAAATATCTGAGCATGGTCACTTAGGAAGAAAAGAATACTGCTTTTTCTAGATAACTTAAGTCTTACATCTTTGAGACAGTTCTACCTTGTCTTGCATCGCAAATGCTTGACGAACTGTAGGCATAAGTATAACCATTAATTATTAGTAATAAGATCCAATGTTAAAAAGCAGACTGCATTTATGCTAAAATTCAAAGCAAGTGTGGAAAGCACACTGTCCTGGCCCTACATCCTTCATAGGAAGTAGAGACTGTATATATTAGCTGGAGTTCATCCAAGCTGCTTTTGAGACAAACAGGATAGCAGGTCAACAGCTGTTACTCTTCCGTGACATTCCGGAAAGTGGACAGATGCATTCAGATTGACCTTCCTTATCCAGTGACTGTGGGAACTTGTGGGAAAGAGCAGGAGACAGGGAGCCACAGCAAAGCAGGGAGGAGGAACAGATTCCCAGTGGGTCAGTAACATGAGCAGCCGCGGGGAGCAATGTTGAAGTTAACAGCTTTATTTCCCGGGGTTGCTGCTTTAAGCAACACGTCGAAGGCCTGTAAAACTTGCAGCAGAGGGGGAGGAAGCCCAAGCGTGGCCATTTTCCCAAGGCTTGGACAGGATTTTAGTTCCTGAAGAGGTCAGAGGTGCCCTGCTTACAATCCCACTGATTGCATGGTCAGGAATAGAAAAGGTTGACATCAGTCAATACAGGACACAGAGTGAAATACATTCCTTTCCTTGCTCTCCCACCCCAGTCATAGTTAATTATCATTCTGGTCTCCAGAAAATATCCAAACAGCCCAGATTTTTAAAACAGCAAATCAGTCAGACACAGGATGCTTGCTCCCTCTGTGCCGTACCACCCAGGAGGTAGGCGGCTGTCTTTAGATCAACCTCAGTGAAACCATCAGATTTTCAGAAATGCAGAATTTCAGGAATAGTCAACTATTTCACCAATAACCATCTTCTTAGAAAACCATGTCAGGTATGTAAGTTTACCCCGTTGAAATGACCTAGCTGGAGTCTGAGGGCAGCATACCTTCTCCATGTTCATGATGCTGTGC
Source organism: Mus musculus (assembly GCF_000001635.26). Taxonomy (NCBI): domain Eukaryota; kingdom Metazoa; phylum Chordata; class Mammalia; order Rodentia; family Muridae; genus Mus; species Mus musculus. Next base: position 88,268 of record NT_187019.1, read on the forward strand.
CCCGATTCGCTTTCTTCAGATCAACAAATACATGAACCTTTTGTCAGTGCCTGTTGTCTAGGCTCATGATACGTCCATCTTGCTGACAGTAATGCAGTTCTTTGTCTGGTCAGGATAACTTCCTTTCAGATGAGATCAAGGCTGTACAGGCTTCGCTTCCTCTTCTGGTGGGGTCTCCATGAGTATAAGGTCAGCACCGTAGTGCTGAGAACCACGCCTTCCTGATCAAAGACGACTTTGGAGAAGCAGTTCTTAGCAAGTAGGTCATGCCCCCCTGGGGGTCCCATATCAGACAGTCTGGATATCAAATTCTTACATTGGGATTCATGACAGTAGAAACACAACAGTTACGAAGTAGCAACAAAACAAATTTATGGTTGGGAGTCACCACAAAGTGAGGAAATGCTTTAAATGGTCAGAGCATTAGGAAGGGTGAGAACCAGTGCCTTAGAGTCACATTTAGCAGAATGAAAAAAAAAAAAAAAAAAAAAAAAAGACGGTTGCTTAGAGTTACATTGTGGACACACGGCTTAACCACTCTGAGCTCTTGTTTCCTTACCCATGAAATGGGGATAATGATGCTTCCATCTCCTGGGTTGGAATGAGGATTAAGTGAGAATAAATCTTAGCTACAGCTTTTATAATTCAGAGTGATAAGCCTACCTGCTAAGTGGCCAAAGTCTATCCACTTAGATCTTTTAGGTAATTGCTCTAAGAAAATTTTCACAATATCGTTTCATGTAATTCTTGATAAAACCTCTTAAGTTGTTCTTGCAAAAGTTTTTAGTACCGCATACTCAGTGGGATTAGATGATCAGTGTAGCCTTTCCTTAGCTTTCCTTTCTGGGTTTCGCATAATTTTCTGTGTAAGGCATTGATTCTGTGTGTTTGGATAATATACACTACTTTTGTAACTTCATCATTGTCTATCATTTTAAATAAATTCTTCTTTAAAATACTAGTAGCTGGCATAATCCTATAAAGCTGAAAGACAGGATCACTTGTTTTATGATTTTCCTACAACCATCCTGGGAGCATTCAAACCTCTGTAAGAAGGAGCTGTGGGGAGAATTAGGAATATAAATGAGTAGTAAGTATCTAGCTAGAATCCAGATCAAAGACACTTTATGCTGCTTGGCTTGCTCTGTGTGCCAGTAGCTAGCCACAAGTCTTTTTTTTTTTTTCTTAATAACTTGCAGCTTGACAGCTGTAACTCTTGGAAGCTTTCAATGCTACTTTTGCAGTTAATACCTATATATGTTCAAACTTCAGGAGTGTTCAATAAGGAGAAACTAATGCTAATTTCCAAAGAAGAGTGTGGAGGAACCTACTCTGTGTAGCAAAGTGGGTTCATCTAAATAGACCACAGGTACATTTGATGATCTGCTCTGATTGATCCAACAAGCATTTATTCAGCCTTTACAAGCAACGTGAAATGAAGATTAAATATATTTCTATCTTAAGGGTGGAGGAGATTCATACTCTGTGAAATATGAGCAACACATTGAGTGAAATATTTTCATCTCTGTTTTATATAAAAGGAATTGAGGTTGTAGCTCTCTCAGAGCAGGCAATCCCTAATTCTGTGAGGCTTCAAATCCTGTGCTTTTAGTTAACAGAATCCCAAGCTCAGTGTCTTTCCTTTTCTGTAGCCAAATTGGCTAAGCACGTCTTAAATATGTGTCCAGTGGAGGAAACATCCCATTTTCCAAAATGTAAGGGATGCACAGAGGGTGCGGGAGAAAGGGGAGGAGAGGCTGAGTGGCTAGATGTGACTCTGGCTTTGGCTATAAGACAAATGATTTATGAAGGAAGCAGCTCTCCGAGATGCCTACTGGTTTAAAGCACATCACCGGGGTAGAGGAGCAGCCAGGAATCTGGTGCTGAGGTCCTAGCTAGCGAGAAGGCATATTTTGCACGGTTTCTTAGTGTCTGGTGTTTAAGAATACAGTCAGGGTAAAGACTTCGCTGATCAGACTCCAAGACAGGGATGTCCACAATTGCAGACATATTGGCTGGAAGAGTGGGAGTTGTAGGGAGTTTCATGCCTTTTACACCTTCATTCCAATAACTTCTGAGCATTTACTGAGTGCTAGACTTAGGGATGTAGCTGTGAAGAACAGATGTGACTCTATCCTCATCCTTGCATGGTGCTGGAGAGGCATTAGACAAATAGCACCATGCACCAATCTGTGGGTACTTTGTCTTTGTGGTATCATATGATTCTGTAAATAGTGTGGTAGAGGTTATAGCAGGGAGATGAGGTGTGTGTGTGTGTGTGTGTGTGTGTGTGTGTGTGTGTGTGTGTGTGCGCGCGCGCATGTGTGTGTTGTTTGGTTGGAGAAGGCATGACTGTTTACACTGAACTTGGTAGAATGAGTGTGATTTATCCAGACTGGAGACAGACATACTAGCTAGCCACAGTAAATGCAGAATGCGCAAATTCATTTTCACCCCCTTTGTGGCCATGCCCATGTTTACTTCCTATTATGTTTCAAAGAGCATATAGAATCTAGTCATCTTTACACATACACACACACACACACACACACACACACACACACATTCTGGCAAAGGCTGTGCTTGGAATTTGAATACATTAGTTGATTGACTAAGGTAGTTTATTTCATTATTATGTATATGTTCCTAATTTTCAAGAATATGTAGACTTAAGGTATCTGGAATTATTTTAGTAAGATACTTATGCATTTTAATGAAGTCATCAGGTGTTATCAGGACCATTCTCCCCTACCCCAATGACTGGAGTTACTATGTGTCATATGGGTCAGCTGAATGATGCTATAAATTATGACTATTTTTTTCATCCTAAAGAAATCTTCAATATCAGAGAAAGTGTGTGTGTGAAAGGAAAGAGATCAGGAGTCATAGGTGCAAGAGTCACCTACAGAATACAAGAGCTACAAGAGAGAATCTCAGGTGTAGAAGATACCATAGAAAACATTGACACAACAGTCAAAGAAAATGCAAAATGCAAAAAGCTCCTATCCTAAAACATCCAGGAAATTCAGGACACAATGAGAAGATCAAAACTAAGGGTAATAAGTATAGAAGAGAGTGAAGATTTCCAACTTAAAGGGCCAGTAAATATCTTCAACAAAATTATAGAAGAAAACTTCCCTAACCTAAAGAAAGAGATGCCCACAAACATACAAGAAGCCTACAGAACTACAAATAGATTGAACCAGAAAAGAAATTCCTCCCATCACATAATAGTCAAAACACCAAATGACAAAACAAAGAAAGAATATTAAAAGCAGTAAGGAAAAACTATCAAGTAACATATAAAGACAGACCTATCAAAATTATACCAGACTTCTCACCAGAGACTAAGAAAGCTAGAAGATCCTGGGAAGATGTTGTATAGACCCTAAGAGAACACAAATGCCAGCCCAGGCTACTATATCCAGCAAAACTCTCAATTACCATAGATGGGGAAAACAAAGTATACCATGATAGAACGAAATTCACACAATATCATTCCATGAATCCATCCCTTCAAAGGATAATAGATGGAAAACTCCAACACAAGGAGGGAAACTACACCCTAGAAAAAGCAAGAAAGTAATCATCTTTCAACAAACCCAAAAGAAGATAGCTACACAAACATAATTCCACCTCTAATAACAAAAATAACAGGAAACAACAATCACTATTCCTTAATATCTCTTAACATCAATGGACTCAATTCTCCAATAAAAAAAAAAAAACATAAACTAACAGACTGTATATATAAACAGGACCCAACATTTTCTGCAGAAAGGAAATGCACCTCATTGACAAAGACAGACACTACCTCAGAGTAAAAAGCTAGAAAACAATTTTCCAAGCAAATGGTCCCAAGAAACAAGTTGGAGTAGCCGTTCTAATATTGAATAAAATCAACTTTCAACCAAAAGTTATCCAAAAAAATAAAGAAGTACCCTTAATACTCATCAAAGGAAAAATCTACCAAGAAGACCTCCCAATTCTGAACATTTATGCTCCAAATGCAACGGTACCCACATTCATAAAAGAAACTTTACTAAAACTCAAATCACACATTGCACATCACACAATAACAGTGGGAGACTTTAACACCCCACTCTCATCAATGGACAGATCGTGGAAACAGAAACTAAACAGAGACACAATGAAACTAACAGAAGTTATGGACCAAATGGATCAGATATCTATAGAACATTTCATCCTCAAACAAAAGAATATACCTTCTACTCAGCACCTTATGATACCTTCTCCAAAATTGACCATATAATCAGTCACAAAACAGCCTCAACAGATACAAGAAAATTGAAATAATCCCATGCATCCTATCAGATCACCACAGACTAAGGCTGGTCTTCAATAACAACAAAATCATCAGAAAGCCCACATATACATGGAAGCTGTAAAATGCTCTACTCAATGATAACTTGGTTATGCAATGAATAAAAAGGAATTAAAGAATTTTTAGAACAACCTAGATGTCCCTCAACAAAGAAATGGATACAGAAAAGGTGGTACATTTACACAATGGAATACTACCCAGCTATTAAAAACAATGACATCACAAAATCTGCAGTCAAATGGATGGATCTAGAAAATATCATCCTGAGTGAGGTAACTCAGTCACAAAAGAATGCAAATGGTATGTACTCACTGATAAGTGGATATTAGGCAAAGAGTGTGGAATACCCAAGATACAACTCATGGACCACATGAAGATCAAGAGGAAGGAAGACCAGAGTGAATGCTTCAGTCCTACTTAGAAGTGGGAACAATATAATCAAGGGAAGTAGAGGGTAAAAGGGACTTGGGAGGAAGAGAGGAGAGGGAGGGGAAAATGAGGGGTAGAATCAGATATGGGAGGAGATGGAGGAGATGTACAGAGGGTCAGGAAATTGAAAAGAGGTGTGTAGCAATGGGGGATGGGGAACTGGGGGTAGCAACCAGAAAGTCCCATATCCAGGAAAGCAAAAGCCTCCCAGGACCCCACAGGGATGACATCAGCTGAAATACCCTACAAAAGGAAGGGAGAACCTGTCGAGACCATATCTAGAGGTTAGGCATGGCTCCCTGGTTGAGGGATGGGGCCACTCCTCCATCTCCAAAATTTTAACCCAGAATTGCTCCTGTCTAAAGGAAATACAGGGACAAAGAGTGGAATAGAGACTAAAGGAAAGGCCATCCTGAGACTGCCTCACCTTGGGATCCATCCCACATGCAGACACCAAACCCAGACACCATTGCAGATGCAAGAAGTGCTTGCTAACAGTAGCCTGATACAGCTGTCTCCTGAGAGGCTCTGCCAGATCTTGACCAATACAGATGCTTGTAGCCAACCATTGGACTGAGCACAGGGACCCCAATGGAAGAGTTAAGGGAAGGACTGAAGGAGCTGAAGGAGTCTTATTTGGCATCAATGGGAGAGGAGGTCCTTGGGCCTGTGAAGGCTTGATGCCCCAGTGTAGAGGAATGGTAGGACAGTGAGGTGGGAGTGGGCGGGCGGGTTAGAAAGCACCCTCACAGAAGCAAGGCAAGGGAGATCAAAGAGGGGAGTTACAGAGGGGAAACTGAGAAAGGGGATAACATTTGACATATAAACAAATAAAATATCTAATTGAAAAAAAGAAAAAATTATATTTAAAAAAGAATAAGTTGTAATTTGTTTATAATAAATGTAGTATTCCAGTTTAATAAAATCTTTAAAGGACTGAAAATATTAAAAAAAAGAATATGTTTGCAAAATATGTGTCTGATAAAGGGTTGAAATCTAGAATGTATAAAGAACTCCAAAATCCAATGGATATATTGTAAGTAAGTCAAGTAAAAATAAGTTTTTAGCTTTGATAGACATTTCTCAAACAATGCCATCACAAAAGGACAATGAATACAGGAAAAAATTTCAACATCATTAATATCATAAAGACACAAATCAAAGCCATAGTGAGAACAGAATTTGCTGAAAAGAAGAGTGGTAAATGTTGGTGAGAATGTGGGGGAAAGAGGCCACCAAATGATCTGGCTATCCTGATAATGGGAGAGTACATCCAAGGGAAGTTTAATCAGAAATAGAGGAGCTATGTCCACTCCAAAGTACACCACACCACTATTCACAACAGATGAGACATGGGAGTAACCTAAAAGCCTGTTCATTCATGAATGAACAGGAGCATTTGGTCTGAATAGGCTCTGCAATGAAAAGGAAGGAGATGCCGTTGTGTGGCAGAAATGGAGGTCATTATGTTAAGAGGAGTAAGTCAAGGGGCTGGAGGGATGACTAAAAAGTGGTTAGGAGTGCTTGCTGCTTTGGGTTCAACTCCTTGCACCCACTTGGGCTCCAAGGCTCTGACATCCTCATCTCAATTCCTTGGGCACTTGCACTCACATGTACACATACACATAATTTAAAATATAAGTTTATTGTTTTATACTTTCCCTTTTTATTTATTCTTCTCTTATATATTACATCGCAATTCAGTTTTCCCTCCTTCCCCTCCTCTCAGTCTCTCTCCTAGAGTGAGAATTTTGGTTTCTTAAAAAATACAGAAATATTATAAGGATATGTATTCATTTTAATTCCAGGCCTAGGATATATGGGCTGCTTCAGACTGTCCACAGCAGCTGACTATGATTTGCCTTGTGCTCTAGCAGGGGCATGATTTTGCTAGCTGAAGATAGTTTCTGTGAGTGTGTGATGTTTAGAACTCTGGGGACTTTTCAGAAGGTCCTTGCTAGGGACCCAAGAGGTAAGATTGTTGTTGTTGATGGTGGGTTGTTGGTTGTGTGTGTGTTTTAAGTACTTATGTGCAAAGAATGAAGAAGAAGAAGAAGAAGAAGAAAGAGAAGAGGAGGAGGAGGTAGGGGAGGAGGAGGAGGAGAAGGAGAAGGAGAAGAAGAAGAAGAAGAAGAAGAAGAAGAAGAAGAAGAAGAAGAAGAAGAAGAAGAAGAAGAGAAGAAAAGAAGAAGAAGAAAAAGAAAAGAAGAAGAAAAGAAGAAAAGAAGAAGAAGAAGAAGAAGAAAAGAAGAAAAGAAGAAGAAGAAGGAGGAGGAGGAGGAGGAGGAGGAGGAGGAGGAGGAGGAGGAGGAGGAATAATTAGATATCTTGACTGCAAATATCAAACTTGCCCCAAGGAACTCAATGCCCCTAATCAGCAGAAAGTAGTCTAATGATAATGTCAGCCCCTTTCACCTCTATCCTTTTTTCTCTCCTATCTAGTGTTAATGAGTTGAAAGAGTAGGAAAGGCATGAAGGGTAAAAACCTTCTCCATGAAGAAAAAAAAAAAAAACCCATAAAGTAGTCAAATGTCCAGCTACACTCCCTCACCACCTCCCTTTTCTCCTGGATCTCCCCCTACCTCCACCCCTCAGAAAAGAGCAGGCCTTCCAGGGACATCAACCAAATATGCTGTAACAAGCTACAATTTACATGCCGTCACATTAAGGCTGGACAGGGAACAACAACAACAACAAAAAGTAGGAACAAAAAGGTTCCAAAAGCAAGCAAAAGAGTCAGAAGTATCCCTGGATCCCACTGTTTGTAGTCCCATAAGAACATCAAGCTACATAACCATAACAGATATGCAGAGGACCTAGGTCACCCATACAGGATCCCTGATCTCTGTGAGTCCACTTGAGTCCCAGTCAGTTGATAATGTGGGCTGTGTTCTTGTGCCCCTGACCCCTGTGGTTCCTCCAATCCTTCTCACCCCTCTTCCTCTGCAGAACTCCCTGAGCTCCTGCTAATGTTTGGCTGTGGGACTCTGTATCCTCTCCCATCAGTTATTGGATGAAGTCTCTCTGGTCTCTTTGATGATGATTATGCTAGGCTCCAGTGCCAGCATGTCACGCAGGCATGACATGGTAGGTTGGAGGTTAGATGGTTGGGTTGATGTCCCAGTCTTTCCACTTGAGGCCCTGCCTCGTTGCAGAGGATGGCTGCAGCTTCTGTGTCTCCCATTACTAAGAGTCTTCACTAGGGTCACCCTTGTAGATCCCATGGAGTTTCTTTCCATTTCACTAGGTTTCTAACTCATTCCCCAAATGCCCCTCCCCGATCCTAGTCGTCTCTCCCAGTATTTTCTCATTCCATCCTCCCTCCACCATCCAACCCCTCCTGTTTTCATCCTCACCTAGGAAATATATTCTACTTCCACTTTCCAGGAATATTCTGTGTTGTTCCTTCTTTCCATTAAGCATTCCTTGTTACTTATGGTCTGTGGATTGTAGCATGATTATCTTTTACTTTACAGTTAATATCCACTTATAACTGAGTACATACCATGCAACATGGTTTTTTAGCATTTAAACATTCTTTCTGGTTGTGGGTTACCTCACACAGGATGATTTTTTTCTAGTTCCTCTCATTTGCCTTCAAATTTCGTGATGTCATCTTTTTAACAGATGAGTATGGTAGATTGGAGTGTCCTTTAGTTATATATGTTCAGGAGTGGTAAGGCTGAGTCTTGAGGTAGATAGATTCCCACTTTTCTGAGAAACTGCTATATTGATTTCCAAAGTGGTTATACACGTTTGCACTCCCACCAGCAATGAAAGAGTGTTTCCCTTGTTAAGCATCCTGGCCTGCATGAGCTGTCACTTGTGGTTTTGATCTTAGCCATTCTGACTGGCATAGCACAGAATCTCAAAAGTTGTTTTGATTTGCATTTCCTGGATGGCGAAGGACACTGACCATTTCTAAGTGTTTCTCACCCATTTGAAATTCCTCTGTTGAGAATTCTCTGCTTAGACCTGTATCCCATTTTAAAGTTAAATTATTTAGTTTCCTGATGTCTAGTTTCTTGAGTTCTTTAAATATTTTGGATGTTAGCCCTCTGTCAGATGTGAATTTTGTGAAAATCTTTTTCTATTCTGTATACTGCCATTGAGAGAGAAGTCAGCTACACAAAGACAAGTATCACATAATTTCATCCAATTGAAGATAAAAAAACAAACAAACAAACCAAAACAAAACAAAAAAACATTCATTGCCTAGAATCAGAGAGTAGAATCGGGTATTATGGTCCACATCTATAATACTAGCATTTAAGAGGTTGTGTCAAGAGGATTACAAGTTTGAGGCCAGCCTGATCTACAGAGCGAGTTCCAGGACAGCCAGGACTACACAAAGAAACCCTGTCTCGAAAAATAAAATATGTATATATGCCTATAAAACATCATATGGTATTTGACTGATACGTTTAATATTTAAGTTTTATATACCAGCTAAAATGTAATAAAAATATTTATATCATATATGGATGCCTTAGAAATTAACAATTGATAACATATCTATTGAAAACTATAAACAAAACAACATGGAAAGTAATGGCTCAAATATTAAGTATTTTTATAATTCGGTAAGAATATAGGTAAACCTTGACTTTATGCTTATATTTTTTTCTAAATTTTTTTACGTATGCAATATAGCTCACTTTTGTATTCAGAATAAAAAATATAAATCATTCTTTTAAATATACACAAAATCACAAATGAGGCTGGTTTCACAAAGCTCAGATTATCAGAAAAGAAAGAAAAAAAATCACCAAGAAAGTTTTGAGAAAGCTAATGTGTATGAGATACATATAACCACAAACTCCGATGATTATAGCTTCTATAAGAGTCAGACTATCAGGGAAGCTGTTGAGTACAGATGCTGACCAGGGGGATCCAGGATGGCTCTAGAAGAGGAATGTGGAGCTGGCCATGCTGGTGGGCTAGCCCTGTCTACAGAAGGCCCAGGAGTTGGGGAGAGGTGTGGAGAGCTGGTTACAAAGGCCCCGGGTGTCTCTGTGGTGAATCTTCCAATGGTCTGCTGTTTGAAATGTTTCTTTGAGGGACATAGGGAACATGAGGTAGCAAGGGTGTTTCGTTTACCTCCTGTTTCCCTAAGAAAATATGGTGTTTTTATGACTTCCTCTTTGCTCTGGAAATTTCTGCAGCTGCTCAGATGCCTGGGTGCTTGCCAAGTGTGTACTTGGAAGCGGTTTTCAAAATTGGTAGAAGTGAGTTATACATACACTCCATAGGATCGCCTTAAGATTATTTCAAACTTCAATCTCATAACGTTTATGCAGAATTTAAACACGTGCATAGAAATCTCTCAGCTTCCCACACAGCCTTGTATTTTGGATTCGTCTGTAAGAGTTTGTCTTCTGAGAGAGGTTTTTCTCTCTTCTTTAGAATGCCTTGTTTGTCTGCTTTTGTTGTTGCTGGGCCCTAAGCGCCCACATTTCACAGCTCCGATGCTCATCAGCATGACTCTCCTGAGCACATTATCTGGTGGTGGCTGACACTCTCTTCAGTACCCCCCCCCCTCCCAAAAAAGAAAAAAGAAAAAAAGGACTGGTTGCTAAAAGAAGTAAAAGTCAAGTCATCAAAAACAATGTAATATCCTGTGTGAAAGTCACGAAGCCTTGTGGTTTGAGTCCCTTGATCATGTGCCCTGTAAAGTGGCCCTGGATGGCAGAGAGTCATAGACCTTGGCAGATGTGACTTCAGTTCACACCACACTCTGCCTTGCTCACAGAGGAGGGGCTGCAGCCCTGGCCCTCATCAGAACAATGACACTCAGGCTGCTGTTCTTGGCTCTCAACTTCTTCTCAGTTCAAGTAACAGGTAAACAATTTTGATACCATTTTTCCCCCTGTTTTCATTTGTGTTCTCATGACCAGCATGGTTTATTTTAAAACTGTAGTGACCTGTGAAACTTGAATGCATTTAGAGTTTTGTGCTAATTTGACAAGCTACTATTTAGAAACTAGCTAATTCTCATAATACAGCAAATAGAACTTTAACACAAGTTCTTTGGGAAGAAGTAACATTTTATTTAACAACTAGTCCCAAGAACTTTTATATTCAGAATTTTATTTATTGTTTTGTTTTGAGATAGGGTTTCTCTGTATAGCCCTGGCTGTCCTGGAACTCACTTTGTAGACCAGGCTGTCCTCGAATTCAGAGATTTAACTGCCTCTGCCTCCTGAGTACAAGGATTAAAGGCATGTGACACCACCGCCCAGTCAGGATTCTACTTTTTACATCCTATAAAACTGTGATAAGTAAGAGAGTAGGTAAATTCCAGAGGTCTTGGATTAGATTGCCTGGGCTCATATCTCAATTCTCCCTAGTGGCGTTTGGAGCAGGATTTACTACCTAAATCTCTGTAAAATGGGACCCTAAATGAGTATCACCTCAATTTCATTGTGAGATAAAATGAAATAGACATTGTGGAGGTCTTAGTTCAGGCTTGAGCAGTAAACATGGTGTTCATGTAAGTAGTATGTCTACCTGAATTCAGCGAGTGCCAAGAAGAATCCTGAAGTAAGCACAAAAGCTGGTATAGACACCAGTAAGTTTCCTTTTACTGTTGGTTGAAATATGTTTATTTAGGTTAAAATCCTTCAAGTTCCCAATAGCAATGGCAAGGAGGCTATATATTTATCAATTAGAAAGTTCTTACCCTAAACAACCTTTGGTTCTCACGAGTAAGAGCTATTTATTGTCATAAACTCCATTCCAAATGAAGAGACCATTGGAAGGAGGCCATCTATTGAAGAGAATGTTCAATAATTTCTCCAGAGGATGCAGGTCTCCAGTATTTGGCAACACATATTTACAGCTAAAGAATCTTTAAAATTTATGTTTAAAGGTTTCTGTATATCATGTTTAAGGGATCTTAACTTTCTTTTAAAGGAATACTTAAGACACCTTAATTTACTAGATAGTAAAGCCTTACCCTTGTTGAAAGTCATGCAACATTAGTGATTTTACACAGAATGCTTTTCTGATGCCCTCTGTGGACAGCCATTTGTTATAAACTCATGTATTTTCTTTGGAAACTTTTTGGGTTGGACTCAAAGCTTTGTATGTTTCACTGTTTAGAATCTTTACAGGGGTTAGCTAAAAGAGAAGTTGGCAAGTTCACATGTGTGCAGGTCGTTAGTTTTATTTACCTTAAGATAGGTTTTGCTTCATAGATACCAATACATTTTCCTACTACGTCTTAGGATTTGATGCCAAGCAGCCATTGAAAAAGTAGGATGGGGTAGAGGTAGGAAGCTGAAGAGAAAGAAGTTAAAAGGAAAGGAAGATAATTGCAAATGCAAAGATGTGTGACCCATGGAAAAGGATGTGAAGCCTTTTGTATGCTTTTCATTTCTCTCTTCATGTCCACCATCTCACACAAGGAAACTCCCTGGTCAAATGTTACTGTCTTGGGCTGGGGATATAGTACAGTTGGCATAGCACTTATCTAGCATACATGAAACCCTGGGTTTGATCACAGCACAGCATAAAACAGGCATGGTAGCACATTCCTATAATCCAGTAGAGGCAGGAGAATCAGAATGATCAAAGTTATCCTTGGCTACATAACAAGTATGAGGCTAACCTGGGCTACATGAGACATGTAACTGCATTAAAATGTGCCTGTGTGTTAGGGGCAGGTCTTTAGATTCATTAATTGAATAATTTTGACTCATTGGTTCACAGCATGCATTAATGCACTTACTTGATGATGCTTAAGTGCAACCTGATTCTCATGGCTTGAGTGATACAGCAGAAAGATCATTATGGCTCAATTAAAGAAGTCTGATACAGGAAGGGTTAGGAAGCTGTACCTTAGATGCTTCTTCTGCTAAAGTTACATGTTTTGTATGCATGTTGGATAATAGTGCTCCTGAGATCTTAAAAGACCGGATTCTGTTGGGTTTTGGAGTGTAAGTCCAGCTCATAGCTGCAGGTTCCTGAGAGAATAATCATTTGTGGTTGATAGTGGGGGTGGGTAGATAACATGCATCATTGGTTATCTATCTATCTATCTATCTATCTATCTATCTATCTATCTATCTATCTATCTATCTATCTATCTATCCTAGCCTTTTGTTAGTTTTTCAGCAAACTGACCATGTAGTCTAGAGACTAAACTCAGGAAATACCTGTTTACTTTTCCGTGAGAGCACTTCTTTTCATTTCTCCCCAAATCGTAGTGGATAGAGCATGCCCAAGTGGCCAGGTTGAACATGAATGACTTCTCCACTGATTCTGCATTCCCCTCAGAACTCCTTTTCCATAGTGAAGCATGGAAAAATGATTGGCATTTAATAAAAAGTCATATCTACAAAGTAGAGTAATTAAAAACTGTATTCTTGCCCGATCTTCGGCAAATGACTTCCTCTGTGGTAGATGCACAGAAAAATAATTGGCTTCTCACGGTTAAGTGTCGCTCTGAGGCTGGGCTTGCAAAGTAAGATAAGAAAAGATGAGTGCGGAGGAATGTGATGTAATCTGCAGGCTGCTGCCTTTGCACTGATTCTGATGCATCGTGGCCAGCTCTTCTGATTGTTAAAAACTGACCAGGCATTCTGGCATTTGAAGTACATCTGATAGCTACTTCCAAAATACAGGATTTGCTAAGAATTTGGTTCACTACCATGCTCTTAATTAATACACTATCTTTTTAGTGTCCCCTCCCCCAACTACCCTCTTTTAAAGGCAACCCATCTAGCAGAGACTTTAATAGCAAGGAGTTTTAAAATTAATATTGATTTATCAATTCCAAGAAGCAGAATGAGTCATCGCCACAGGCAGATCAGAAGAAACGAATCTGTGAGAGTTGCTGTGAAGAGCAGGCATGCAAATTTTGCGGTGGGGGAAGGGCTCTCATTGCCTCCCTTCCTTAGATATGGACTCTTCTATCTAATGACCCCCTTTTCTATTTTCACGAGTGAAGAAATTCCCTGTAATTACCATGACTGTTGTGTGTCGATATCTTCCTTCAAGTACTTCTTAGTTGGCAGTGTGCTGACCTTGGCCAAGTGAAAAAAATTATGCCACTAAGATTCCAGAAGCAAATTTCATTTGTGGTTTATCATCTAAAGCATTGTTCTTTTTGTTCACCTTCACAGGCATTGGTGGGGACAACAGGGTTCACTTGTCGTGACTAGAAGACAAGGAACTCCCAGAAAGCACCATTACCTCATAGCAGGCGGGTTGACAGGGATAAATCCTTTTCTCCTCTCCTCTCAGCTAAATTATAGTTTGCTTTTTTCCTTAAGAAATTTATTCACAGATGTTTGAATTTTTCTGTTGAGAGTTTAGTCAAACTCGAAGAGAAATGACCTGGGTGTTTTTGTGACTCACTGGAGGGGTGTCCAGCTCTCTAAGTCAGGTGAGGCTTTCTTTGGACTCTCTGGGTAGTGATGTGGTTATAGCTCGACCACCACCCACCCACACACCCAATCAACTAGTTAACCAACCAAGGAAGAGGACCAAAACAACAAATGCTCAACATACCCAGAGCTTTTATCAGGAGACTTGGTGAGTGGCAATTAGTCCCTGAAGCTGGGGGAGCAGGCTGGGGTGGGGAGCATTAAGGCCTGAGGGGTGAGGGGAAAGCATTCACAAGGTAGGTTTTCTTGTTTCTTTTTTTGCTTGTGACTCTCAGTTTGACAGCCTTAAGCTGTAGAAGAGAGGTTTGCTGGGTGGGATCAAGAAGTCCTCAGTTTCTTGGCAGAGACTCAGAAAGGGAGTGTTTTCTCTGCCTTTAGTGATTTATTGCTAATGTAACTGGTCCCATGTTTTTTTTTCCCCTTTGTATCATTATGCAAATTGTATCTTCATGAGTAAGAGACACTTCATGTCGGTGGAGAGCTTTTTGCTTAACTTCGAGCTTCTTTATCTTCACATCATGGTTACCATCATCTCCTCGCCGCCACCATTATCATTATCTCTAGGATGTTGGTTGACAAGGTAACCAGGTTACCGATGTCATTCAGAATTACTTATAGTTCACATTAGTCTCTAATCTAATCTTGAAATCCTTTCCACAGCTTCTGAATTACGTTGTTGGCTCATAATTGACCATATAATGTATAATCAAAACATTTAAGTATCTTCATCATCCATCTGTTCATCTAGACATCTGATTTATTGACATGCCCCTCATTGTAACAATGATACTGGTCGAGAAATTAGGCGGGTGTTTGAATTTTCAACCTTTCACCTTTGTGTTTTGTTGTGTGTTTGTGTATTTACAGGTGCATGTGTGCATGAGTGTGGAAGCAGAGGGCAGCCTCAGGTTCCATTTCTGTGGTGCTGACCACCATTTCTTATTTGTTTGTTTTTGGTTTTTGAATTCTCTCTGTTTCGAGATCTTGCCTAGTAGGCTTCGTTGGCAGCCCACTAAATACTAGGGATGTGCTTATCTCTGCCTCCCTGGTACTGGGATTACAAGTGGATGCCATCACAGCTAGTTTTTAAAATATGACTTCTGGTCATTGAACTCAGTTCCTCCTGCTTGCACAGCAAATACTTTACCAACTGACCTATCTCTCCAGAGTCAACATTTCGATTTTTTAATCAGTGATCAATTAGAAGGTTGTGGTTTTCTTGCTGAGGAGGAAGAGCCAGAACATCACTTAGATGTATTTGCAGCTTGTTTGGGACCTGGTAACCGTCTTTGATATTGAGTGATACTAATACATAATTGGAGATCAGCAGGGGTCTAGCTGAAACACATTGGTTCTATCCTCAGGGTTTAAGTGTGGAAGGGCACATAGGAGGAGAATGTTTTCTTCTGTTGCGACACTTCAGGGACCCCCAAACCAGAGTGCTATTAAGTGTCTGGCTTGACCATGTACTTTGGCAAGATAAGTTCTCATTCATGCACTCCTTCGGGAGGCATTTATTGAGAATCTTCTATGTGCAGGATAGTCTGGTTCCTGTGACAGGTTAAAAAAAGAAAAAACACTTCAAGATGTGATAAAGTAAAGGGGAGAATCGTAAAACCTTAGGTTTTTTTTTTTTCAGTCTTAGGTCAATTATGAATAGCATTCTATCCACACTAATTTAATGTGGTAGAAAACAATGATAAACCACAGGTGTTTAGAGATGGGAGGAAACCCGTATTTCTCAATTTGCAGGGAAGAAAGCTGTGCTGACAATCATACTAGAAGATGTTGAGAAAAAGATTACATTGTCAAGTTTCTTGGGATTGTTGCATGCTTTTGGGCTGCTCTCATCTTAGTTTTTCCAAGCTAATGTCTTCTGTACCCTAATAAAAAGGCCCTTAACTCCAACATCCTCCACTGTCTCACACTGGCACCCCACCCTTCTTGACTTTACTAAGGCTGTATTTGTCTTGTGGTTCCTTCTGTCTATCTCTGCCATTCCTGATCTACTGTTTTTCATAGTAGTTTTTTGGGTGAAAGTTTTTTCACACTAGTTTTTTTTTGGGTGAACGAGTCACCTCCTTGAGGAAAAGGCTGCCTTTATTTTAAGAGATGGTTCTATGAGAACGTAGCTCCCTTTAGCAAATATTTATTAGACCTCTCATATCTTAATCCTTCATGGCACTGAGGAAACAGAGGAAAAGGACAAGAAGCACAAGGTCACAACACACAGGATCTGCTTGTATCATTAGTTGAGTTTTCTTGTTTTCATGGACTGAGCTTTGTAATGGGATACAACCTATGAAATCTGGTTAGGAGGCAACTGAAGTGAGCACTGGAGTCAGAGAACAGACTTCAGAGGGAGGTTGGGAAGTCTTCTCAAAAGATGTGAAAATTAGAGAGAGGACAAATCTCTAAGTGCATAGTGTGTGTGGGCTTGACCTCAGCTCCTGGCTGAGATAACAGGGCCACAAGGTTCAAACCAACTAGAAGCTACCAGTTTCCAGGCAGGGATGTTAATCTTAGCATCTCTTTGTGGGGTTAGGTTGATTTGTTTGTTTTGTTTTGTTTTTGGAATAAGTATGTAGCTGCTTGATCTTGGGAAGACCAAGACTGGTTTTTGTTCTTTTGTTTTGTTTTGTTTTGTTTTTAAACTTTCTAACTCACTCCCAACTCAAAATATAAATCTAAGGATTTCTCAAGATAGGGAGATGTGGTTAGGGTCTTTAGTTTGTCACATCATGACATACATGATCTGGGTATCAATTTACTCATCTGGTACATGAAGGGATTGGATTCAAGAATGTATTTTATACATACATATACACATACATACATATACACATACATACATACACACATACATACATACATACATACAAACATATATACATACATACATACACACACATATATATACATACATACATATATACATAGATGCATATATGTAGAGAATTGCAAGCCAGTTATCTCTGAAATCTTTTATATCTGTTGTTTAGAATCTTAGGTGCCTATGTGCTTCTAAATGGCTGCAGGGTTGGGGAAGCCATACTACCTTTGTTGACTCTTATTTTCCACCGTAAAGTTCAGGTCTAAAACAGTCATTATTTCCAGAATTCCAGGCTCTGACACCTACCCAGAAGAGTCTGTGCATGTCACAGGAGCCCTGAGCAGCTTGTT
This sequence comes from Mus musculus, assembly GCF_000001635.26. Lineage (NCBI taxonomy): Eukaryota > Metazoa > Chordata > Mammalia > Rodentia > Muridae > Mus > Mus musculus. The sequence continues at coordinate 105,617 of NT_187019.1, forward strand.
CAAATGTTTCATATTTACAGAGAGCAGCACAGATAAGATAAATGTTTTGCTATCTTCTTACATGTTTTGAATAGGAATTCAGATGATGAAGACTCAGGAGCCCTAAGATCTGGTCATTGGATTAAAAAGCACATATAGAGAACAATATATCAGGGTAGCCAGATTGAAGGAGTCACTGTAACTTAATTTATTTGTGTAATCTTATTTGTGAGTTTATACAATGAAGTGATTAAAAATATTATGCTCATGTAAATAATTCTTTTATAACTGTTTTCCATATTTGAAAATTGAATTACGGTCATAATATTCGTGTTGAAAGTTAATAAAGATAACTGCTCTTTCGGTACTAGAATAATGCAGTTTGACTCTTTTGAATGGCTCAGTGGTATTTACTATGATACCACTTCTGTTTAATCAATTTGCTCTGCCATGGTGTCCTATTTCTAGAAAACCGGAGGACAGTTGTCGTCCTATACATGGTAGACGGGACTGATCTCAGGCTTATGAGGTTGTGTGTTTAAGAGTTTCAGCTCCACAGTGGAATCTCTGGGAGGTGGGGCTGGATTACACAGGAGTAGGCAATGGCTTTCTAGACCTCTTAAAATTACCATTCACCCTCAACACAGGTGACCTAAGGATATTTCAGTCTCCAGCGGCTTCCTAAAACTCTGCCCTATCCTTTTGTGTCCTCCTGATTGTCTCTGTGGGAGGCCTTATCCACCCCTTAAGTCTAACATTTCTGAAACAATCCATCAGTTTCTTTTCTCCAAACAGATATCATTTATTAACTTACATTATCAACGGTGCCTCAATTCTTGCGCTTAGCGGCACTGGAACTTGGGTGGGTTTCCACTCATGCGCACTGACTGTCAGTCAGTCCAGCGCTGGTGCTTTGCTCCACCCATGCGCACTGACTGTCAGTCAGTCCAGCGCTGGTGCTTTGCTCATCCTTTTGCAGCTCAGGCCTTGCCAGCTCACATCTGTTATGGCAACAGCCTCACTGCTCTGAATTGTCCTTAACCTTCCATCATACTATCGTGCAACCTCTCCCCGCAGGGAGTCGGGAGAGGTGGGACTCCATTCTTACCTTAGATGTGAAGAGTCCTGGAAAAATCCACGCGCCTTTTCTTGGTATCAAAGCCCCCTGCACCCCGCATGATTGGTGTAAACATAATACCTATTTCGTCCTTAAATAAATAAAATTCCTTGTTACTTTCTGATAAACCCTTGCAGTAAGGTCATTTCCTTAATCTTGTCCTATCTCAATTTGCTGTAGACTTCATGGTCCAGCTCAGGACTGCTCTGTATATAAGCCTCCAGACTCATTGCTTCTGTGAGCTTTTCCTTGGAACTGTCAATGACTCTATAGAATTCATGCACTGTCCATGGGTTTGGAGTATAACTGTGAACCTACCAGGGCTTTCTTTTATATCTTTCCATTTCCAAAGAACCAAATAATCAGAGCTCATTATTTAAACTTGCTGAATTAATGACTTTGTCATGGAAGAATTTAGAATATCAGAGAACAATTTTCTGACTAATCAAATTTTGTTTTCAGAGTGTATACATTAATTATTCTGACAAATTTTCTCTCCTAGAAATGAATGTTTTATGTCTCAGTACTCATATGGTTTTTTTGTTTGTTTGTTTGTTTGGTTGGTTGGTTTTTGCACCGGAACTTTCTGACAGTTGCATATAGGACAGTAATATTTTAAAGAGACAAAGACAAGTGTCTTCTACATTATTGTACATGTGTATCATATTGTTCAGTGTCATTTTTGGGAGGAGAGATTTTATTTCTGCCATGATTTCATATAAAAATGAGAATTTCACAAAAGCAGTTAATGGAAAATGAGAGAAAATGACCATAGGTTTTTTTTTTCTTGAAAATTTACCTTGCATTTAAATTTTTAATATGATTTTCACCTGTGTCATCTGTCTGTGGGCATCCAAAGCACTGTAGGTCATAGAACAGAGTTAAGGGTATAGCTTTGATAAGTAATGGTCCAAAGTGATTCATTTAGTAAATTTATTCATCATATTTCTATTTCTGTTTTCATTGGCACCTATAATCAATTTGTAATTGCCTGAGTTGAATGATATTTGTTTTGTTTTAAAATATTATGTACTATTAATAAGATTTAGTGTACTTGATACAGTTGATAGCAATGACATACAGTCTTGGACAAGGTTAGCCGGTTAGCTTTTTTTTTTTTTTTTAAATCAACAATAGTCATGCTTTGTCACAGTGGTCTCTACTACTCTTCTGTTTCCTTCTGACTCTGGCAACTCCTGTCTTCAGATCTAACAGTGGTCACAGCTGTGGTGCTGCATGCCACAGGTGTCCCCTGCTCCTGTTGGCTTCTACTCTCTCACAATTTGAACAGTGCATCTTTCATAAACAAGCCTGCCTATGGGTGCCAGTGACTTAACAGGCCACGTATTTTCAGTTGGAATCCCGAAAGAGACAACATACATGCTTGTATATCATATTGTTGAAATTCATTTTAAAAAAAGATTTTACTTATACCATGCTTTCTTTTAAAAATGAGAAGAATTGCAAGAAAACAGTTGATGGAAAATGAGAGGAAATAACCATAGTTACTTTGAAACTATTTACCTGAGCTACAAGATGTTGAGCCCCCAGTATGACTTACAGGCTCAAGAACAAGCACTAGATTGGCTCATCAGAGAGCCTGTACCTTACAGAGTCTGAAAGGAAGCTAGTGGTCAGGGGGCTAGAAGGTGAAGGATATCCTAGTCCCAAACAGGAAATACGTTTGGAGGAAAATTATAGTAACTTAATCAGATCTGTGGTCAGGACCCAGGCATTCTTTGCCAGGGCAACCAATGACGTCTTCATAACTGGCTACAAACACGAGAGTACAAAGCAGCCAAACATAGCCTCGCCCCCTATCTAACATGTTACTAACACATCAAATTCTGTTCACTTGGAATTTTCAAAAGAAAACACCAGAATTAGGAAGCTATAACTTCATTTTTCCCCCAAATGTATAGAAGTGTTGTGATGGAAATAAATGGAATTCATTAGAATCTCTAGAAGAAAAATCAATTTCTAATTAAGTATGTATAATATCTTTCTAATATCATCTTTAGCATGCCAGTCTATGCTTCAGTCTTGAGTCACACCAGCCTTGGTGGGCCACTTTATTTCACTATGATGCTTATGATATAAAAAAAGAAAGACAGAATATTATAAATTTAAACATGATTTAAAATGTAAATCTTTTTAGTTAAGGATTCAGCCATTAAAAGTTGGACTGAAAGGTAACTTTATGAGCTGATTGACATATTTTTGTACATGGAGCTAAAATGAAATGGAAGAGCTACAATGGATAAGCACTAATTGTAAAGTAGAAATTCTTTATGAAAAGCAGTTTGTATAATAATAGTGTTTGTAGGTCTCATCTGAGATTCATCTATGAATCTGTAGGTCTCTCAAATTGTGCGCAAACTCTTTGTGTGTAGTTATCCCTCGTTATCCATGGAGAACATGTTCCAAGACTCTCTGTAGACACTTGAAATCCTAGATAGTAAAACTCTGTAAATGAATGTCTTTCCCATCTTTGCCAAGCCCACCACACACTGTGTCTGCAACTTCTGCAGTCAGAGGTGTAACAGCAAACTAGCCTGACTTTCCCTCCTTAGTGTGAATCCTAAATACCTCAGCATTTGATCTTTTTTTTTTCCTTATTAATTATAGAAATTTTTGCCAGAATCACCGTTCGTTCACTGCAGGTCATTATTAAGTAAAATAAAGGTAGTTTGAACAAAACCAGTGAGATATCTCAGTGGTTGATCTGATAGCTCAGGGAACAATTTCATGGCTAACTGGTGATTGTGCATAGTAGAACAACCAACTAAAGGGATAATTCACATCTCAGGTGACTAACATTGAACCTCATCACAAGAGTGATGCCAATTCAAAATTTATGAATTGTTTATATCTGAAATTTCCCATTTAATGATCTGGGTTTACAGATGAATATAGGTAATAGAGACTGTGGAATGGAAAATCACAGACAAGGAAGAGCTAGTTGGAACCATACTTCCTCTAAATATGAGCACAAAACTGATGTTGTCTTGTCGAATGAACAAAGTTGTTCTTTTTTTCTTCTGTTCATTTATGATTGAAAGTATCAGTCACGAATAAATTACACATTAGCTCTTTAGTATTTTGTGTGACTTTGTTTGAAAAAAAAAAGTCATTTATTTTTGTTTTCAGTAGCCTCATCTATAAAACAAGGGAATGGCTTTAGATAATTTTCAAGTTCCTTCCAGCTGAGATCTCTCTCTCTCTCTCTCTCTCTCTCTCCATACAGAACTCCACTAAAATGGTGGAGAAAATGAAGTTTACTTTGGTCCAGTCCTCTTGCCATTCAACTTACCGACTGCTGAATAGTAATTCCCTTGATTCTCACATGAACATCTCAGTATCAGCTCTTTGATCAAGTCCAGACTCTAGAGGACCTAAAACCAACCACTGGAATTATGTTAGAATGTTGATGCAGTGTGTCAGAGGGAAAGGAACAATAGACCAAAATCTGTTGGGAGGCTTGAGTTCAAGTCTCAAAGGCTGCTCATTTGTCTTGAACTTGGACTCGTCTTATAGGCTCATGATTCTAAACTACTATGTTCCCTACATTGTATTTTATACTTCATATTCTTTGTAAATACACAATTTAGCTTAACTGGGAGGTGTGTGTTTGTGTGTGTGTGTGTGTGTGTGTGTGTGTGTGTGTGTGTGTGTATACATCCTTTTAAGGTCAAAGTTCTTTGATGTTTGATCACCTTAGAGATGATTTTCCAGTGCACCTGTACAGAGGTTGGTTTGGTTCCTAAGCATAGTAATTGACCCACTTAGAATTGATGAGAAGGAAAGAAGTTGTTTTTGTAACTATTGCATTCCCTTGGAAACACAATCAATTGTCAACCTTCTAGAAGCCAGTTCTACCACAAGTTTCACAGACTATTGGTGGGAACTCTGGCTCTCACAGCCTTGCCCTGGGCTGCAGATAAGTGCTTTCTCACCTCTGCCCTTAGTCTTCATGTCACCTGGTGTAGAGCCTATTTGTGAGGAAAAGAGTCTTGAGGTTACTGCTTCCTGTCTCCACAGCTTTGGCTTGTTTAGCTGCTAGGAGAGGCTTTGAAAAGCAAAGCACAAATTCACCATCAAAACAACCTGATGATTGGTAGACATGCCAGCCAAGGCAGTCTTTTACTGTGTTGAGTGAATGCAGTTGGGAGAGTAACGCTGTTTCTTGTGGGTGTAGCCTAGGTAAACCACTCACAAGAAGGAAAACAGAATCAAATATTTGCAGAGGGAAAGAAAGATAGTTCCTAGCATGATTTAGAAAACAACACATCTTCAAACAGAAGTCCATAGAGGAAAGCTAAATGTATCTCTAGTTCCTTCCAAGTCGGTGCTTCTCAACCTCACTAATGTGGTGACCCTTTAGTACATTTCCTCATGTTGTGGTGACCCCAGCCATCAAATTATTTTGTTGCTATATCATAACTGTAATTTTGCTACTCTTATGAATCACAATGTAAATATCTGTGATGCAGGATATGTGATATTTTACCCTCAAGGTGGTCATAACTCACAGGTTGAGAACCACTGGTCTAAGTCTAGGTATGTCCTTAAATTTTATAATATTCCCTTAAATTATTTGAAATACCACAGATCCCCAGAAACTCCAAAAAACAAACCAAAATACATAGCCAAGCTGACCATTGTCATGTGCTTCAGTTCATCTGTATCTTTGTGCTGTACTGCTGTAGGGTGGAGATGGATCTCTTCACGCATGCTCCATTTTTAAGGGAAATTAAAAGGAGCTAGTAGTATCATACGTATTAGAAACCACAGTGAGTACACATGGTCAATACCATTTAGGACAACTGTAATCTTTCTTTCATACCTAAAGAAACCTATTTTATTTCGTGTGTCTCCAGAGAAGATGTCGATTCTGAGGTCCTGTCAGGTAGCTTCTCACGGGGAATAAATTAAGGTGGGACTGAAATCTAGAAATTGTATTAACATTTAAAAAGAGGTCTTATCAGCTCAAATCCTAAGCTAGGAAGCTGTTAGCCACATATCAGCACAATACAAGAAATTACCTTGACTATAGCATCTCTCTTTAAGCATCAGCTAATCTAAAAATTATCTGTCGACACAGAAGAGAGAAATGTGAGCACCGACGGATAAACTGCCCATCTCCTTTTCACAGTTTTCAAACTCTTCCCAGCAAAAGCTGGCACAGTCACTGAATGAGGCATTTCCCCTTTCCTTGGTCTGTGCTTGATCTCCAGCACAATGGCAGCCAACACACAGCCTTGACACAGGGGCTGTGCAGTTCTCATTGAGAGCATGCTTGGTTTGTAACGCTGAGGTCAAATGGGCTTGGGAGAAATCAGACAACCTCAGTCATGCTGAGGCTTGAGCTCAGAGGCCTCGTGCTGGGAAGAAGAAGAAAAGCTACCTTTGAGTTCTCATATTACTCCTTGTGAAGAAAGACCGTTTCAGAGAATGACTGCAGTCTCTTCCTCTGAAAGTTTCCATCCTGTGTCCCGACCCCTGATGCTGAAAACATGTCTTCGTTATACCCAGATGTCCACACTTGACTTAGTTTTTGGATCTGTCTATTCTGGTAATGAAGTAGAAATGAGTAAAAAGAAAAATACCTTCTTGTTTCTTACCCTGTTTGGCTGAGGAAGTCATTTTAAATGCTTCCTTTTCTCTTTAACCACACCTAAATCACTGTCAAGTTGGGTAAGCATTAGCCTGTAAACATTGCTCACTTCATCCACTACTTCTAAGCCAGTGTAGTCTCTCACCTCTCACCTCTGATGAATCTTGCCCACTCTCCATGCCCTCAGCCTTGTACCTTCCAAAATACTGCTTCCACTTTGGTTAGCGTGATCTACAGAAATGAAAAGCTGTGAGCACCTGCTTTTCGGCTTAAGAGCCTTCACTTGGTCTCTATCACTGGCAGGAGATCTTGGTAAACATTTGTCAATCAATGTAGGCATCATCCTTTATCCCACAGACTAGCAGTCTTCATGTCTAGGAAATCAACTGGTCCCACAACCTGCAGACTGTTGTCTACTGGATCAAAACTATATATATATATATATATATTTTTTCTTCCTTACTAGACTGGGAACTGCCCAAGGAATTCATGTGTAGGAAATCTGTTTTCCTTCTCACATGTGTCTTGGGAAGATGTCATCTGCTGAATCAGACAGGGATTACTAAAAGAACATTGGAGTTTGGATGTTGGAGCTTGTCCTATCCCTCTAGCTCCTCCCTACCCCTACACAGATGTTCACAGTAGCATTGCTCATAACAGGCAAAAAAATGTTGAGTGTAAAAACAAAATGTACTACAGCTGCACAACAGAATAGTCATAAACTGGAGTTCTGATACTTTATCACATCACACACGAAACTTGAAAATAGCTATGTGAAAGACGCCAGATACAAAACGACACACGTACTGTGATTTCAAACATAGGATATGTCCTGAATGGGCAAGTAGAGACAAGAAGTAGAGGAGTGGTTGCCAGGGGCTGGAGGGAGAGCATGACGGGAACTGATGGCTCCTGCGATGGACGTTTCCTTTTCGTGTAATGAAAATGTTTTACAGAAATGGTGGTCCACTCACAACTCCCACTGTATTAAAAAAAAATCCCTTAATCGTGTTTTTAACAAGAAGAACTTTATGATACGTGAATTACATTTCAGTAAAGTTATTTCAACCCAAATATCAACACTAACCACATCTTAACTTATATCAAATATATCAGAATTTCTGAGAGTAAGAGGTTGTGGATATGCGTTTTCTTTTTAAGTTCTATATGTATTGAAATACTGATAATTATATAGATGATAAAAGTTAGTAGAGATTTAATTCTGTGTACTCACCTTCTACCCAAAGCAAAAAAGAAGAAATACAGGAAGGAAGAAAGGAAAAACAAACTCAAACAAACAAACAAACAAACAAACAGAAACCAAAACCAAAACACCTGTGTACATGGATTCAATCCCAGGTTAAATGATAAATTTCATTTTTAACAACTTCGGAGTCTAACTGGCTCTTGGGTGTGGTACAAATAACCTTTTAAAAATTAGAACTAGCAGGCTGAAGATATTGCTCCACAATTAGAGGACAGCCTCACAACAAGAACTATAAATAGGTAGCTCTTAGCATGCTTTCCCAGTAAAAATTGATTTTAATTTTATTTATTTATTTTTAAAAATTTCTTCACAGACAGCAATTTGTTTACTACTGAAAAATTGAGGTCATGTCTGAGAAAGAGGATGCCTACATCCTATCCGTCTTTGGTCTGTGATGTTGACTCTTCGTGCCTAAGCGGTCAGCTATTTAGGTGGTGTAGCCTTTGGTTTCAGTTCTGATTTTGTTCACCATTTGCTCAATGTCTGTAAATGAACCATTCATGTTTCTAGACCTCATTCAGTCATCTTTTTCTTTTTAAACAAATGTACAGGGACAGTGTCCCACACTTTTATTCCCAACACTCAGGAGGCAAAGGCAGGTGAATTAGTGAATTATAGGCCAGCCTGGTCTATGTAGTAGACAGCCAGTGAATACCTGTTTCTGTTTCTGTTTTGTTTTGTTTGTTTAGAAAAAAAATAGAGAGTCAAAGACATGGTAGGCACCTGTTACCAAGCCTGACCTGTGGGTTGAGGGAAAGAACCAATCCTACAACTTGACCTCTGACCTCCATTTGCATGCATGTTCTCTCTCTCTCTCTCTCTCTCTCTCTCTCTCTCTCTCTCTCTCACACACACACACACACACACACTCACACACACACACACACACACTTAAAATGTAATACTTTCTTTTAAAAAAGGAGTGTACTTCTGTATTTCTGTGTTCTGGAAATGGGGGTGCATTGGAAACAGTAACAGCTTTGTCTCCCTTCCCCCAAAGGAACTGAGAGTATAGTTTTATTTTCTTTGCCTTTAAGGGGAGAAATTGAATTAGATAGTATCCAGAGCTTTGATAGTTGCATAAAGATAGAACTCTTCTTGCTTTGAGAGAATAATCATGCAAGTTTCTTGGGAGGCTCTTATCTGAATTTGCTCTGGAAGAGTAATTTAAGCCAGTCCTTGGGGCTTCAAACGTGGTGCCTCTTTCTTTACCCTTTATTGACTGCTCTTGGTTTGGTGAATAAGCAGAGTCAGAATGTTTTAAAACTTTGAAATACTTTTACAAAAATCTGTTGCAGAGTTGAAAAAAAAAATCACTTGGGCATCTGTGTCAGGCTTTCAAGAGGCCTCCAAGCTGATCAGTTATTCAGGAAGTCAACCCAATGCCTGACTAACATCATAGGAATCTCAACTGGACTAACAAAATTCTAGTGACTAGCTGGGGTGCTCAATGCTCACAGCAGCTCACATTTAGCTGGGGTACTCAATGCTCACAGCAGCTCACATTTAGCTGGGGTACTCAGTGCTCACAGCAGCTCACATTGTGCTGTCCAGGTGGAAGCACGCTCCTGTCTTCCCATTCAGAGAAAGATGCCAGCATCATTGAAATATAAACTTGAGAACTTTCATTGTAGTCATCATTCCAAGAAAAGCTATTAATATATCTTTTTCTGCCAAGGGACTAACTTTGTTGGAGATCTGTTCAGTTGGCTAATTAATTCACTTTGATTTCAGGGCAATGGAATTATTATTCTTATGCTCCTAACTAAATGTTTTTTTTTTCCCTTCAGAAAACAAGATTTTGGTAAAGCAGTCGCCCCTGCTTGTGGTAGATAGCAACGAGGTCAGCCTCAGCTGCAGGTATTCCTACAACCTTCTCGCAAAGGAATTCCGGGCATCCCTGTACAAGGGCGTGAACAGCGACGTGGAAGTCTGTGTCGGGAATGGGAATTTTACCTATCAGCCCCAGTTTCGCTCGAATGCCGAGTTCAACTGCGACGGGGATTTCGACAACGAAACAGTGACGTTCCGTCTCTGGAATCTGCACGTCAATCACACAGATATTTACTTCTGCAAAATTGAGTTCATGTACCCTCCGCCTTACCTAGACAACGAGAGGAGCAATGGAACTATTATTCACATAAAAGGTAACACGCCACTGTACTCCTGTAACCTAAAGGACGGTTGCAGAATGCTGAAGGCAGGGTTGGGATAAGTGAAGCTGGGGCTCTCGCATGTGATCTGAGACTCGAAGGCAAATCTCATAAACCTGTTTCTTTTTACTCCAGCAATGATTCCAGCTTATTTGGAATGCCTCTATCTTTCCTCACTGAAGGATGAGGGAAGAGTCTATGGAAATAGAAACTATGAGATTTTCCTGAATTCATTTGACCTTTTGGATCAAGTATGAAATTGAGCAGAGTCCTCTACAATGAACATAGTCTGACAGATCAGGACTCAGGAAGAATGGGTTGGATACTAAATTAATTTTTTTTGATCCATGTTCTTCCACTTACTAAGTTTCTTTCCATTTTCCAAAACATAAAAAGGATGCTGGTCTAGAAATTTAGGGGGCATGCAATTTGAGATCTTGGCTAAGTTATCCAACTTTTTAATAGCCCCAAACCCAATATAATTAAGCAGCACTCATGAATCAGCAGCAATAAGTACATTATGTTTACGTTGAGATTATGTTCTGTGTAAACACTGGGAAGAAAAATAATAGGATTCTCAAACTCAAATATAGTTATTGGCATTAACATTAAAAACTGAGGGAGGGTGGATAGATTTTTATGTATATATGAGAATGATAGATAAGAAAATATATACTCCATTTTATATTCAACTTTAGCACAATTACAATAAATGCATTTTCTCTTATGCCATAACAAAGGTGTACTTAAGAAAATTTAAATATCAAACAAGAAAAGAATTATTATGTTAACATGACAGTATCTTTCATGTCCTGGCAAAAACAGAGGCAATTAATACACAAATTAAGATTTCTAATATCAGTAATTCTCAGGCAAAATATTTAATTGGATTGAGTCAGAGGATAAAAAGATATACTATTTTGGAAGAGTAAAACACTTTTCCATATAAATGATACATTACTTTAGGCTAGTATATTGTGTGTATGCATACATATCGATTTAGGAGAACTAGAAAAGAAGTCAGGGATTCTGTACTTGGCAGCTTTCAGCCCTGTTTATATTTGTATATCATAAACCCTAAGTAGGTAACTGGAAAAATGCCTGTGCTCAACTTTAAGTTTCTGACTTAACCAACATGGCTTGAGGAAGGGGAGGTAGATAGTGATTTCATACTCTGCCGGATAATTCTAATGTGTAGCCAGGATTAAAACCTCATGGATCAGAGAGTTGTTGATATCCTTTTTATTTTTGTATTTTATTACAACTTTATTAGAAAGAACTTGGAAATAAAAAAAAACTCATGTATCCAAATTCATCAGACTCAAAGTCTATACATCTCAATGAACTCTGAAGTATTCTGCTTAGTTATAATCTTCCACGAGTTTTAATAGAACTGCATGGAGTTCTTTCCCCATCCCCTTTCTCATACCAAATAAATAACCTGACTCATTCAGTATCGGATAATCTGTTGGGGTTGGAGCCAGATATTTATCTTTTCAAAATTTTCCAGGCTAGAGTTCTGACTGCCATATTAAGCTGATGATTTTTCTTAGGGGTTGAAAACATTTGTATCATTTTACTTATTTCAAAGAGTTTAGGGTATAGGTAAATTATCTATATACCTGACGAGGGCTGGGGGTCAGGTTAAAGTCACTGAAAGTCGCCATTAGCACTATGCAGTGCTAACAAGACCCAGTGACTGACACCCGTGTAGCACTACAAAGCAGTGTTTGTAACCTTAGCCTTGTATACTGACAAAGTATGATCAGTGGTGGGGTTGAGTAAGTCCCAAAGAGCAAGACTCGATCATCTAAGCTGGTGGTATTTTGCATGTTTTAGTACTTTCAAATTCGCCTCTGATGTACAGGACAGAAATGTACTCAACTGCTGTTTCTGTGTCCTTTAACCCACATGTTGTGTTTTTCAGAGAAACATCTTTGTCATACTCAGTCATCTCCTAAGCTGTTTTGGGCACTGGTCGTGGTTGCTGGAGTCCTGTTTTGTTATGGCTTGCTAGTGACAGTGGCTCTTTGTGTTATCTGGGTAAGAGGAGCAACATTGCTTTTATGTAACTTCTCTGCGCCTGCCCTCTGACTATATTAAGACTCTGGCCTGTATCTTTTCTACGTTAAAGCAGATGACGCTTTTCAGTCTGTCCAACTTATACATAGTAATGATCTGATGTGAGTTCTGTTTCCCAGAAGGCACCAAGTAGCCAGGCAGAATTAGAATGAAATGGGAAGATTACGGTGGGAAATTAGAGAATTAGCTTTTCTTATTCTTAATTTTCTAACATAATAATTGCATATCAAGCAGCTTAAATGCATACATAAGGTATAAAATCTAAATCTCATCAGGATTAGGCAACTGAAGCCCGTGCTTTGGCTTGGGGTCAAAAATCAGGAGAAAGTAGGCTGCTGAAATTGTGCATTCAAACCAGAAGAAAGCAGGTCTGTTTATGTCAGTCCTATTTTCTGTCTCTTCTGAAGCAGTTGCCCTGTGTGAGGTCAACTTGGATGCTGTCATTATAAGACTGTAAGAGGAGAGGGACTGTTCAGAGCTCTCCCCACTGAATAGAGATTACTAGTCTCTATAGATTTTTCTGCAATAAGTTTAATAGATATTTTCTTCCTCAATGTTGAATTTTTGATTCAAGATTTTGTGTTCGTTTGATTTTTTTTTTTTTCTGAGACAATGACTCACCATGTGGACCAGATTCGTCTGGAAGCTACTATGCAATCCAAACTGACCTCGACTCATGTCAATCCTCCTGCTCCATCCTCTTGAGGGCTTATAGGTGTATAGCACCATGTCTGACTTTTGAACATATTTAAAGATTTTTGAATTTTAATTTGTGTGAGTAAGTGTTTTGCCTGCATGCATGTCTGTGCACCATTTATATGTCTGGCACTCATTGAAAGCCAGAAGAGGGCATCAGTTTTTCTGAAACTGGAGTTACAGATATTTGTGAGCTACCATGTAGGTGCTGGGAATTGAACCCCGTTCCCTGGAAGAGAGGCCAGTGCTGTTAACTGCTAAGCTATCTTCCTTATGCTTGTTGAACACATTTTGATGAACACATTCACTGTTAAGATGGTACGACCTTAACAAGGATCCTTTTCTTAGAAACCCCTTTGTGTAGGAGTAACAGAATGCCTTATGTATTGATTCCAAATGCCTCTGATTTTTTTTTCCCAGAAGTTGGGTGAATATACAGGTAAGTTCTTCAATGAGAAATGTATGCTGCACAAGACAAAAAAGACCCCTTATCTTGCTACTCTTCACCCATCTACTACGAAGCACACTTAGGACTTAGTGAATGCGTATTGTGCTGCTAAATAGGTAACCACCATACAAAGCAAATAAGGACCTAACTAAGCCTGTTTGAGATATGATACCCATTTAAAGGCATAATCCAAATATTTAAAGAGACAACTTATGATCAGGGATTTCTAGAACTCATGCCATGTGATGCCATCTTATTTACTATAGCATTGGAGAGGGCACAGGGCAGCTCTAGCTCTAAGTCATCAAGTTGTATCTTCCCACCAGAGATTTAAATTGTTTATTTGCTTAGCCAAAGTTGCCTCTCTATTCTATTATTCCCCACACATTCCTGTAGTTCACAGGCCATGGGGCAGGTGGACATTTGTCAGGCTACCTTTTGACGAGTCTATAACTTTTACACAGTGGGGAACAGTGCTAGCTTGTTCATGGGAATTGTTTCATCTTGAGAATTCCAAAAGTTGTCAATCTGGGTATGGTGACAGAGGCTTTAGTATAGAAACTATTGCCCAACTTCTGGCTCTGATATTAGTTGAGAACGTCCATCGCTCTGGACTTTGGAGTCTGCACTCTTGCTATCTTCTTGCTCTACAGGGGCCTCCAGTGACTTTAGAATCCTTAGGTTTGACTTGGTTTTTCTAATCCTCAACTACTGACTTTCTTCCTTTCCAAGTCTCTAACCAAGAACTTGAATTTCCTAATCTAAAGACCAGGTGCAATAGCCCTCTGGGTACCCTTCCAAGAAGGGGCTCCCTTGTCATGTATTGACCTAGGTCAAAGGAATTTACTAGCTTCGTGGGAAGGACTTCTGGAAACTGCTTTGGCTTTCAGTGATCCCACAGGCACCACTTTAACACTTATGGTAAATATATATCAAGGAAATCAGCTTCTAAGATGAGGCACCAATGCACTGAGTGACTGAAATCACCCCAAAAGCAGCCTCTCACTTTCAATGAGTTAAAACAATTCACCTTTCAAGTCATGCATCAGATATGTTTTGTGCTTTCCTTTGGCAGCCCCTCCAATTTCTGGTAAGATTCGTCTTCTCTGCCTTGGGAAAACTGTTCTTGACTTATCTCACAGGCTCACTGTGACTAGACAGCCTTAGTGCTCTACTTGTGTGGATTTTGGGAGTCAAACCAGGCTATCTAACAAAAATGCCACTTATTTGGACTTCAAACCCAGGTCTTTGTACTCTCTGACCAAGTGGGGGTATAAGAATAATTTGCACCTCACAGAACAATGTAGCGCCTTTACCATGAGCTCTTCCTTTCCTGCTATTTGGTCAGGAAACATCTTGGTGAGCTGGGCATTTAGGGATCCCGAGGACTTAACCACTTTCTGGGATCCTATTTTTGTCTGGCCAGCAATGTGCCCTAGGTGAAAGTTAACTGGGTTCCAGAGCCTTCTGAGAATCCATGCTGTGCAACTGTAGGAAGCTCCAGGCTGTGTGGGTTTCTGTCTCTGTGCTTGACCTGATGTTGGCATTTGAGTAAAGAAAAGGCATTTCTTGGTCAGGTTGCCACAGACTGCGACCTGTTTTTTTTTTTTTTTTTTTCTAATTCTCTGTTCATTCAGCTGAGCTGTCACACTGGCTCCCTTTCTAGGTTAGAGGAGCGTTGTTTTGGTTTGTTTGTTTTGGTTTTGGTTTTAACATGCTTTATGCCAGTATGTACCACAATGTGTAGGTAATGCGTATTTAGGTAGCATTATCTGCCTTTAAATCTGCATTCTTGACCATTTTAGTACATTGCTTATGTGTGCCCTGTGTGTGGCTGCTTTGTCTAGGAAACAAGGCAGAGGTAGGAGGAAAGGCAAAGGATAGAGTGGCCTTGAAGTCATGCATCTTTAACGGGCATTGGTTGGTGAGGGACACAGATACACAGACACAAGGGGTGGGTGTTCTATGCATATACATTGTGAGAGTGCACATGAACACCATAGGTTTTGGACTGGATCCCCAGCCATTTCCATCCCATTGGTTAAGAATCAGCTAAACCCACTGTCTGATAATAGTGTTGGGGTAAGCATGGGAGCTGATTGTAACAGATTTTCTTTATCTTTGTGTGTAGCTTGGAGAACCTCAAAGTCACAACACCCTTCTTACTGAGGCCTTTCTTTAAGCTATGGTTTCACTGGAGGATCCACAGGCAAGGGTTGGCAAAGGAGACCCTAAAAGCTAGCATCAGTACTGAAAACTGCTTGCCTGGATAGTATTCCCAGCAGTCTTTGCTTACTTTGAGGCCTTGGCATGTGGGTATGAAAAGGAGGCTAAGGCTGTCCTCAACCACTCATTATCAATCCAGGAACACCTGTCCCTCATACCTATTGTATATACTTATCACATCTGACTTGTCTGCTTAGAATAAGGCTTTGTGTTTAAATAACAGAGAATCCCGACTCTGCAATCCACATGACTTTCTGCTTTTGACAACTATGCAAACATTACCATCACATTGATCTAGCAATGATGCCCTAGACCACAGTCATAAAAAACATGGTCAAGATGCAAAGTGAGTTTACCTCTAGTTCCAGGCTTAGTATCATTCCTCTTTCTCTGCTCCTGGTAGAATTTGGTGTTTTTTTTGTTGTTGTTGTTTATTTGTTTGTCTTGTTGTTGTTTAATTACAGAAAAATAGCTTACTTAATGAATGATTAAAGTGGGAGTGTTTAATCTATCCAAAGACTAAAGGCTTTCTATTGCATTTACATATCAATAGTGAATATGTTCTAAAATACATTCTTGGGCTTCGGATTAGATGACAACATTGAGAATAATGGTTGCATTTTTATAAAACAATTTCCTTTAGATTTTTAGTAGAGCTGTTGATAGTCAGGCTTTGATTAGTCATTATCCTAGTCCAAGGCACACAAAAAGGCTCCTCAGGGTCATTTAACAGCTGATGATCTGAGTAATTATCCCTAAAGTCTTAGAACCCCTCCAATAATACCTCCTCTAAGTCCTTCCATATTGACCTTTTTCTTTTTTCATTTCCCCCCCTAGACAAATAGTAGAAGGAACAGACTCCTTCAAAGTGACTACATGAACATGACTCCCCGGAGGCCTGGGCTCACTCGAAAGCCTTACCAGCCCTACGCCCCTGCCAGAGACTTTGCAGCGTACCGCCCCTGACAGGGACCCCTATCCAGAAGCCCGCCGGCTGGTACCCGTCTACCTGCTCATCATCACTGCTCTGGATAGGAAAGGACAGCCTCATCTTCAGCCGGCCACTTTGGACCTCTACTGGGCCACCAATGCCAACTATTTTAGAGTGTCTAGATCTAACATCATGATCATCTTGAGACTCTGGAATGAATGACAGAAGCTTCTATGGCAGGATAAAGTCTGTGTGGCTTGACCCAAACTCAAGCTTAATACATTTATTGACTTGATTGGGGAAGTTAGAGTAGAGCAATCAAAAAGATCATTCATTCAGCCTTGGGAAGTCAATTTGCAGGCTCCTGGATGAGCCCTGCCCCGTTTTCACTTGCCAGCACATTTCAGTCATGTGGTGTGATAGCCAAAGATGTTTTGGACAGAGAAGAAAGGATAGAAAAACCTTCTCTTTGGCTAAGTTGGTGTTTGGGGTGGGGATAGGTTAGAGTATAGTACTTAACTATTTGAAAAATAATGAAAACACTTTTTTCACTCATGAAATGAGCCACTTAGCTCCTAAATAGTGTTTTCCTGTTAGTTTAGAAAGTTGTGGACATATTTTTTTAATGATTTCTGACCATTTTTAATCACATTGACTCATGGAATGGCCTCAAAGCACCCCCCAGTGCTTCTTTCCTCATTCCCGGTCATGGGAACTCAGTATTATTAATAGTCACAACATGATTTCAGAACTAGATAGCCCTCCCACACCAAGAAGAATGTGAGAGGAAGTAAGGTCACTTTATGTAAAAAAAAAAAAAAACAAACGCGTACACATATGTATGTATACATACATACCTATGTGCACACACACACACATATACATACACACAAAATGCTATGAAGAGTTATCTGTTTAGTAGCCTGTTATAGTCAAATCATTTAAGTTTCAACTTCTTACAGTTGGGCCACTTGTTGTCCTTGTGGATGGATATCTGAAATTGTGTCTATATATTGCTAGTCATGATACTGTGAACAAAAAGGGTAGTGTTAGTATTTGTCAGGGTGGTAAGGATGCATTCCAGGAAGCTTCCTCTGAGGAAGGGAATGAGGTCATTCTTGCCATGTATGAAAGACATAGATGTTTTCCAGAAGGCACCATTGGGAGCCCCAGTATAAGTTCCTTTAGACTCTACAGTTTAGAGGGATTTTATATGTCCTAGGACTCAGGACTCCAGAACTTTGTGGGCTCAGCTGCTTCATACCATGGGGATACATTGACATGAACAATTATTTTGGAATGTGTCTTTAGGGATGACATCAAAGTTCTCAAGTACCTACAAGACCTGATACTGGAATGAAGGTGGACTTTCTTTTTTGCTTCCAGTTCGGATCAACTGGAATGTATCTGGGGACCTTGAAGAACGGCTGTCCAGCTGTCTTCACCATTTGTATAG
Source organism: Mus musculus (assembly GCF_000001635.26). Taxonomy (NCBI): domain Eukaryota; kingdom Metazoa; phylum Chordata; class Mammalia; order Rodentia; family Muridae; genus Mus; species Mus musculus. The sequence goes on from NT_187019.1 coordinate 123,589, forward strand.
TGCTTTGAATTATTCAGAGGTTTTAAAGTCAGGAAGACCTGGTTTAAAAAACATTTCATTATGAGTTAAATGGCCTCAGGCAAGTCACTGTTCATCCAAGTCTATGACTCCTCAACTGTAAGATGGCCACACTGAAACTTGCTAAGATCCTCTGGCCTCTGCCTCCCAAGAGTTGGGATTTCAGGAGTGCACAATCATGACCCAAACTCGTGATAATCTCTCAGCTTCAATAACTTTCCAGCTAATTGGAATATCCTGTAATCAAACATGAGGCATTTCCCCTCCCCCCACTGTTTTTGTGTATAAAGAGATCTTTAAACTTTTTTTTTAATATGAGGGGTAAGAAAAGATAGGAATCTTTTAATTCTAGACAGAAGATATTGTGCTTTGGTTTTTTTTTTTTTAATGGCTTCTATTCTGTGCTTTTAATTAAACCAGAGAAGGCCAAGATTAGCCCTACTTGTGTGATAAAAGAATGCTGGCCCTTGTGATTGCAGTCAGCCTCTTGACACATAGAGTTCTTGAATCTAAGTTATAAAATTATATTTGAAAATGACAGAGCTGGAGAATTTATAGAAAGGGTCATAGCAAATAACAAACCATTTTTTTTTAAACGGAAAGATTTGGTCTTTGGCAATCAATAACTTTGTTTTCTAACTGGAAAAGGAGGTTTACTGGAGATGAATCACACCTGAAAGTTTTCATACCTCCTCTGAACACAACCGAAACATAGGTGTCCAAAGCCTTTCGCTCTCGGTATGAACCAACAGGCGGGTTAAAAACACTGGGTCAGAGTAAAGCTTTTGCAGTTTCAGATGTAGTGTGTATGAAGAAAACTATGTCACTTGCTGCTATTATTGTAAGAGTCTAAGAACTAAAGGTGTGCCTGTAATTTCTAATTATGAGCTCACCTATTTGGTACCGAGCATGCCAATTTTAAAGAGACCCGGTGTACCTTATAGCTACATCCAATGATAAAATTACCACACTAGCACATGCCTGTGTTTAAACTCGTGCTTTAATGTTTTTCTTAGGGCAGGTATGCACCCCCTTTGCAGTGAGTTGGGAGAGATTTTGAAAAAGTGTATGACAAACATTTTTAACACCTTTGGTTTCCTCTCTCTGTGTCTCTTTGTCTCTGTCTCTCTCTTTCTCTCCTGTGCATATGTCTCCCCTCCCTCACTTCTCTGTCTCTTCCTCTCTCCCTCTCTCTGTCTTTCTCTGTGTGTCTCTCTGTCTCTGTGTATCTCTCTGTCTGTCTCTTTCTCTGCAGATTTTCAAAACGTTGTTTTTCTATGGAAGAAATACAAGCTGTGGTTGGTTTGCTACGAGTCAGTAGCAGTTTATCAGTAGGCCAATGTTTTATCTCTTGGAGATTTCAGTCTGGGTTTACCCAATGTATTCTCTGTAATGTGACTGCTGGGGACAGATATAACTTGATTGAGCCTTCAAATCATTTAGGTCTTCAATCATTTAGTCAACGGAGTGAGCCACTAATCTGCAATGGCTATTTTAATATGCATACTGATGGTCAAATGGATGTCTGATCTCTCATCCCAGCTTTCTGTACTACCATATGGGAACTATATGTAACTTGTATACTTACCTGAATATGTTAAATTCAACTACATGGTAAGATGGACCAGAAATTGCAATGTTCATGTCCATATAGCCACCATTAACCCAAGTTAAGCACAGTAGTGTGGGTTCTCTCAGGACTTGTGAATGAGTTTATGCTCTCTACAAAGACAGGTGAAGCTTAAATCTCTCTTGCACTGCTATGTTTATGCAAATATCAAGATTGTTTCTGTACCAGGGACTTAACACATTCTATTCATACTATTTTCCCTGTCTACAATGTTATTTCATAGATATCTACTTGGTTTGCTCTTACTTCCTTGACATATTTGCCCAAATGCCACCTTCAACTGTAGTTAATTACCTGTACAACCTGTCTCCATGCCTTGTTTTATTTTCTCTATAACTCTACTAATAGGTATTTTTCTTATTTATTGGTTTATTGCCTGTTTTTTTTCCTAAATCTACACCGGATCTCCAAAGGGAAAGAACTCCATTTGCTTTGATTTTATTGCTGTATCCCCAGTGCCTAGAATAATGCTTAGCCTGCAATAAATATTTATTCATTGACTAGATGGATTTCACGTGGGTTTATGAGTTAGTGGCAAATCTGAATGATCTGCTCATAGTCTGAGAAGGAAGCAGAATCACTTCTGTTTTCCACTTCCTATTAGAGACAGAAGAGGTAAAGCAGACACAGAGAAATCTGGTAGAAGGACATATCATTGATACAAATTCATTTACAGCTTAGAAATTTTCATGCATCCTGAAAGATGAATACAGTCGGAGTCATTCTAAAAATGTTATTCTAAAAACAACCAATTAGGAATAGGTTGATTTTCCATTTAAAGTTCTCAAGTTCTCTCTCAATAGCTTCTTGACATCCTTTTTGTTTTTATTTTTTATTTTTTGGAACCTTCTTTTAAAATGTTGTTATTGGGGCTGAAGAGATATCCCAGTCATTTAGAGCATGACATGGGCTATTTTTCCAGAGGTCCCAGGTTTGTTTCCCAGCACCCATATTTGATGCTCTCTTTTGATTTCTATGGCCACCAGATGCTTATGTGGTCCAACAGACATTCATTTAGGCAAAACACACACATAAAAAATAAATAAAAATAACATTGTTGACAATTTCATGCATTTGTTCGCTGTATCTGACAATACCCATACCCAGCTCCTGGCCACCATGGCCCTGGGCAGTCCCCAATGCACAACCCCCTCTTGTTTTCACGTCCTCCCCTTTCTTTTCCTTTTCTTTTCATTTTGGTAACCCACCTAGTCCAGTTAGTGCCACTTGCTGGAATGTGTACCAGTCATGGTGGCTTGACCTTGAACAGGTCTTGTACAGGTAGCCATGGCTCCTGTAAGTTCATAGTACAATGGCTGTGCAGTGGCTGTGGCATATCTAGAAGACAGCACGTCACAGCATGCCACACTCTCTGGCTCTGACATTCTATAAGTTAGTTCCCTCTTCCATGACGTCCCCCGAACTTTGTGGGAAAGGTTGCTTGCTACAGATTCCCATTTAGGGTTGAAGAAAACACAAAAGTCACTCATTCTCACCAATCTGACCAGTTTCTGCCTAGTGCAGAAAAGAGGCTTATTTGGCAAAGGCTGAGAGCAGCACTTACCTATGGATATAAAAAGAAATATTTAGAAGGAAGTCTTACCTGTCTATTCAGTAAAACAATAGCAGTGGGTTCCCTATTATGACCTATGACTTATGAACCATGAGCCACGGACTTTTGACCAGGTTCACAGTATCAGGCATCAATTCCTTCCTATAGTGTAGGACTCAAATCTAATCAGAAAGTGACTGGTTAACCCATAACCTTCCTGTCACCATTGCATCTGTGGGCACATCTTCTCTGTCAGGTTGATATTGTAGCCTCCAGGGACCGGTTCTTGGTGGCATTGTTTATAACCCCACCCCACCCCTCAGTTGCCAGAAAAGCACCTCTCGGCACTATGAAAGTTAACCAGCAGGAAAGAAATTCTCAGGCCATTTCTACCTTGACTACTCTGTTCTGTTCTGTAATTAAAGTCTGTTGTATCTTCAGCAGCAGGGCTTTACCATGCAGTTAAGGTGGGCAACCAGGACAATAGCAGCTTCTGCTGCCTTGCGGGCCTCCGCAGTCTCTATGACATATCCCATGCCTGGCACTGAGAGTTTTTTCATTTAAAACCCATGTTTCTGAGGGAAGCATTTTGTCAATGCTTTAAACCCATCTTTAGCTTCTGGTTTCTGAAAATATGGCTTTTGTAGTTAAAAACTCACCCTACAGCTGAATTACTGCTCTTCTCTGTGGAGTGATTTTGTTCCAGTGAAGTCTAGAAATGCTTTGTTAGCTCTGATCCAAAAAGATCTCAAACAATGGTCAGGACAGGAAATGCCAGTCTCTTTACCTGTCTTGCTCATGGCGTAAGTGGGTGCTTGAAAAGCTTGCAACAACTTCAGCCAAAAAGAAGAGCAAACAAGCAAAATACGTGGCATTGGGAGCAAGCTGAAAATTTATACCATACTAGTATTTAACACACACATCAGCGGACAGTGGCTGGGGGTGGGGTGGGGTGGGGGGCAGTGCAAAAGAATCCTGTGTGTGGAGGAGGAGACACTTGAGCCACAGACACAAGAGCTTGTCTGATACTTGGTAATCCATGTAGCTGTTTCTATTTGGCCTTAAGTTTTCCTTTGCAGATGACCTGGAGTAAACAAGGTACATGATGAACTCATTTTTAAACCCACTCTTTGTTTTGTTGAAACGAGACTTGTGGAGTTCAATAAATGCAGAGAAAGCTTGAAAAAGATGAGCTCACATCCAGGCTACTACTTAAGAAAGTCTGGAATCAGCTAGTCTCGTGGATGTTTCAACAGGGAAATCAGATCAAACTGGAAAGGTACCAGATTAATAGATGGAAAAACCTCTGCACAGATCTCAGTAAGGATGTGTTTATTGTACTAATGGAAAATTGTATAACCTGTTAAAAAGTTGAGGTACCTCCAGACTCATCCTCAAGGTATAACACAAGGCAAATTCTATGACATCACTAGACAGGCCCCTCTATCATGCCTTAACCCCACAAATGTGAGAATTTACAATCAACAAACAACAGCCTTTAGTGCACTTTGTAGGAGATTCAGTCCAGGGCTCCATCTAGGCAAACAACTGAGCTGCATCCCCAGCCCAGGGTAGTTTCCTTTTCAGTGGGAAGAGCCATGTGTGTATATATCTTTGTGTATGTGTGTGTGTGCATGTGTGTGTGTGCATAAGCACATGTGTATGCATGTACATGCTGATGTTGGATATTTTCTCTATCATTCTGCACTGTACTTTTTGAGACAGACTTTCTCACTGAATGTAGGACTCATGCCAGTGAGCTGCAGTAAGCTCCTGCCTCCACCTTCCCAGCTCTAGTACGTCAGGTGAGCCCCTTAAAGCCTGACTCTTTACGTGACTGCTTGGAATGGATCCAAACTTAGATCTTTATGCGACAGGTCCCTTACTGACTGAGCCACCTCCCTAGACCCACATTCCTATTTAAGCAGTATCTTTTGTCATCTCTCGTTATATCTGGAACAGAGATGATAGATAGTTGAGACAAATCAAAGAAATTCCTGGGTTCATTGCAACAGAAATCTGACCCCCACAGTAAAAGGCAGCTACAGATGGTCTGGGAACCACCTTAGAAACCTGCTGATGGTGTGCTCTGTGTTCTCCTCAACTGAGCCTCCATTGATGTGCTGGCAGTGGTACTCAGGATCTTGGGTTTTGAGAAATACATCTGAGAGATTGGACCTCCTTATGTTTTCCCATCTGACATTCTGAAAGTAGGGTGTGTGTGTGGTTTTTGTTTTTGTTTTTTTTTTTTTTTTTGAATCATAGGTTTATGGTTCTTAAAACTGTAGACTACTGTCCAGAGCAGTATGTGAAACACTAGCTTAAGTGCCTTTTGCTCATTTCAGGGTTGACATTGGACCCAATGCTTGAAACTACTTGCATTGAAAGTCTGTGTGTCCAAGAATATGTCAGACTTTCTGAGCTGACCTCACTCTTGGGGCAAAATCAAGGATCAGAATGTGTGCTTCCCAAAGGCCATGCCCTATGCCATTTGCCCACTTAAACTCTGCGAAAGGATTGGAAAGGCTACAAACTCAAGGGGATAAAAAGTTGTAAAGGATAGCCTGGATTTCACTCATACTTCATTATGTAAAGGCATCTCAATGACAGATAATCTCCTTTGTCTCCAAAGGGCAAGCTGTGAACTGGGTGGAAATGTCAGTTGAGACAGAAGAGCAGCAAACAGCTCTGTTTTCCTATAGTTGTGGTTTTGCATGGTGACGATGACACATGAAGATGAGAACAGGTAGCATGAACTCCAGTCATTATCTGAGTGAACATCTCTGCCAACGCTGAAGGATATGTGTGGGTGTCACCTGCAAGCACAGAGATGGGGAGGGAGGGAGGGAGGGAGAGAGGGAGGAAGGGAGGGAGGGAGGGGGAGGGAAGAAGAGAGAGAGATGAACAAAAGGTTTATTTATGAAGTTTACATTTGATTTCCTTTCCCTTGATAACTTCCTCATCTGAGTTTAGTGTCTAGACTAAATTGATGTACATTTGGTGACTGAGGAAGAGGGTCAGAAAGGTGGGTTTGAATTAGCATCAGCAAAGTTAGCCAGATTCATACAGACTTTTTTTTTTCAATTTCTTATGCACACACTGAGCATTCGATACGTTGGCATCCAAAGTGAGGGTTTTTGCTAACGTCTGGGAACCAGTGATATAGATGATATGAAGCAAGACTAGCTGGAGGTTGTCATGGGGATGCTTTTTCATTCCAAACAGGGTGCAACTCATGTTTCATTTGCTTTGTGCCTCTCTGTCCTGTCTTCTTCTTCATTCATCCAACAACATTTTGATGACCGTCTTCCCAGCTCTGAAAAGCGGACTGGGTACAGGAGAAACGATAGAGCAACGCTGTTGTCCTTATCTCTGCGTGGACCAATCAGAGTGTATTTTACAACCCTTCACCTCCTTCTATTCACCTTAAGGCACCTACTTAGTCCTGACTGTAGAACTTAGACATTGTGTATCTACTGTTACTCTGGTGACTGTATAGTTTCTTGTAGCTACTGCAGTCTGTCACTGTAGACAAACAACTGAGATTAGCTGTATTTCAGCAAGCTTTTACTTACGGATATTGGTATTTGATTCTCCTTTAATTTTCTTGCCAGATATTGTGATTCCTCTGATTGCTGCACCATCACCCTAGCCGTATGTACACATACAATCCATTCTTCAGCTCATGGCCTGTGCAGTGTCAGACAGTGGCTAGACTTGGCCTGTAGGCCGCAGTTTGCTGACCTCTGAGACAGAACCAAGGCACCACTTTTAAGCTTTGAGCTTGTCTTTGAACGCCAGACACCATCTAGAAGGGATCAGTCTGGGTGCATGTAAAGACCTCTTGGGAGTGTGAGTGTCCAAGTAACTTTATTTAAAAAAAAAAAAGGCAAGGATTTGCAGAGAATGAGGGAGAGACTTTATCCAAGAGAGAGCTATCCTGGGGAGGAGAAACAGGAAACTAAAAGCAAAGGGGACGAGAATTTCAAGATGACAGCATCCTCGGGAAATTAGTGCTAAAAGCCCAATGATTACTGTTACATTTTCTTTGCTCTTTTCCCTCTCGTCCAACCATCAAATCCATGCAATCTCCAAGGAAACAAAATAAATTTTTATTCACAGTGGGGGTGGGGGGGGTATGGCCCGTGTCCAAGGTAATGAAAAAGACGAATTACCCTGCAAATCCTTCCAAATGGACCACACTCAGCTCCAGTGTGGAGTGGGTGGAGCAGAGACCAGAAGCAGCTGTCTCAGGACTGGCCTCCTACCACTTTCCATGACTTTTTCAAATCTAAATTTAGCTACTATTTATAGGTGACCAGGAGAGCACACCCTCACCCGCACCCGCAACCCCTGCTGCTGCCCACTGGAAGGGCAAACTAAAGCTTGGCATTTCACAGGTAGGCGTGAAAGTCAGCTTTATACAGATCATAGACACTGACCGGGCCTTTGTCATCCCTTATCGCTGCTCCACCCTGTTTGTCTACAGCTGCTGGTTACACCCAAGGTACAAATAGTTCTTTCTGGAAACAGCATAGCCTGTGGGGGCACTCTGAGCCATACACTCATTCATTCTATCTGGACATTTTAGAAATAGGGTAAGATTTAGCTTCATTTGTGCAGCCAAGAATAGGAAATTGCTCCCCAAAAGGTCAGATGCCTAAGATTTAATATGCAAGCAGCCTGTAATACCTAAGATTTAATATGCAAGCAGCCTGTAATACCTAAGATTTAATATGCAAACAGCCTGTAATACCAGGAGCAGGCACACCTCTCTCAGAATGGTGTATCCTGCAAAACCAGGATACACTAATGTGTTCAAGTTACAGTCTGGGTGAACAGCCTTAGGACCTCCAAGACTTTTCTTATATAGTGTGTAGGACTGCTGTGTAGGTTATTCACTCAGTTCCTTCCCAGGGCCTCTACAGAGGCCATAAGAAAGACTTAAATCTGCTCAGCCTCCTCTTGAAGCTGTGACAGGAGAGTACTTATCTTGTGGAGCCTACTTCGATCTTTCTGCCGCTTGGTTACTAGCTTTATAGGGAGAGACATATTCTCAGTCTCAAAAGGAAGCAACCTAGGATGAAAACCACTGAGAACAAAACAGGAAGAGAGGTCCCAGCTCCTACAAGCACCTCTCTCCTGTTTGTTTGTTTGTTTGTTTTAACCTTCATTGCCCCTCAAATCTGGCCTCTTTCAGTAGGTTGTTTGTTTCGTGAATTAAGGTTAGTAATGCAAAAGTAAACTTCCAGGTTTAGAGCTCAGGGGGAAATTATGACTTATTGTGCCCCGTAGAATACTAAGTTTGGGGCTAATTCTTGTCTTTGCCCTTGAACCTTCTGGTGGGACAACGGCAGATTGTCTCTAGTTTCTACTCACTACTATATGAAAGGATTAGACAAAGGGACTTCTGTGTAGATGTCTTGTACTTTTTATATCCCACATTACAACTGTTTTATTTTTTCATATTATAGCTTTTATATACATGTGTATTTTTTGAGGTTTTTGTCAGCTGGGAATATTTGAAAAAGCCTACAATTTCTTGTACACATTATCTTCACTAGTTAAAAATTATGTGTCACTTTTTCTTAAATAAATAGTGAAATACTTGTGGATTTAAGGTAGAAATATTTATTTATATGGGCTTTCTTGTGTGAATTTAATTTGAAAATCACCTTCATGTAATAGCATGAAAAATTTCATTGTTTTTTTAAAGATAGACATTTCTCTAATAATAATAATAATAATAATAATAATAATACTTGATAGTATAAATCTAGTGATTTCTGAATTCTTCATAGTATATTAAATCTTGAGTATAATATATTGGTGCTTAAAACCTTTTAACTGAGTGAACAAACAGGTGGATAGGTAAATATACAACCTTTTATCTGAAAAACACACAAAAACTGTTTTGTCTTTTGATAAATTAGATGAACTAGGTACTATTAAAAGGTTTGGGAAATTTGAAAACTACTGATAAAATTTACAAGTTTTTTTTTTTTTTTGGTTTTTCTTTTTTTTTTTTTTTTTTTCCATTTTTTATTAGGTATTTAGCTCATTTACATTTCCAATGCTATACCAAAAGTCCCCCTTACCCACCCACCCCCACTCCCCTACCCACCCACTCCCCCCCTTTGGCCCTGGCGTTCCCCTGTACCGGGGCACACAAAGTCTGCGTGTCCAATGGGCCTCTCTTTCCAGTGATGGCCGACTAGGCCATCTTTTGATACATATGCAGCTAGAGTCAAGAGCTCAGGGGTACTGGTTAGTTCATAATGATGTTCCACCTATAGGGTTGAAGATCCCTTTAGCTCCTTGGGTACTTTCTCTAGCTCCTCCATTGGGAGCCCTGTGATCCATCCATTAGCTGACTGTGAGCATCCACTTCTGTGTTTGCTAGGCCCCGGCATAGTCTCACAAGAGACAGCTACATCTGGGTCCTTTCAGTAAAATCTTGCTAGTGTATGCAATGGTGTCAGCATTTGGAAGCTGATTATGGGGTGGATCCCTGGATATGGCAGTCTCTACATGGTCCATCCTTTCATCTCAGCTCCATACTTTGTTTCTGTAACTCCTTCCATGGGTGTTTTGTTCCCACTTCTAAGGAGGGGCATAGTGTCCACACTTCAGTCTTCATTTTTCTTGAGTTTCATGTGTTTAGGAAATTGTATCTTATATCGTGGGTATCCTAGGTTTTGGGCTAGTATCCACTTATCAGTGAGTACATATTGTGTGAGTTCCTTTGTGATTGTGTTACCTCACTCAGGATGATGCTCTCCAGGTCCATCCATTTGGCTAGGAATTTCATAAATTCATTCTTTTTAATAGCTGAGTAGTACTCCATTGTGTAGATGTACCACATTTTCTGTATCCATTCCTCTGTTGAGGGGCATCTGGGTTCTTTCCAGTTTCTGGCTATTATAAATAAGGCTGCTATGAACATAGTGGAGCATGTGTCCTTCTTACCAGTTGGGGCTTCTTCTGGATATATGCCCAGGAGAGGTATTGCTTGATCCTCCGGTAGTACTATGTCCAATTTTCTGAGGAACCGCCAGACTGATTTCCAGAGTGGTTGTACAAGCCTGCAATCCCACCAACAATGGGGGAGTGTTCCTCTTTCTCCACATCCTCGCCAGCATCTGCTGTCACCTGAATTTTTGATCTTAGCCATTCTCACTGGTGTGAGGTGGAATCTCAGGGTTGTTTTGATTTGCATTTCCCTGATGATTAAGGATGTTGAACATTTTTTCAGGTGCTTCTCTGCCATTCGGTATTCCTCAGGTGAGAATTCTTTGTTCAGTTCTGAGCCCCATTTTTTAAGGGGGTTATTTGATTTTCTGAGGTCCACCTTCTTGAGTTCTTTATATATGTTGGATATTAGTCCCCTATCTGATTTAGGATAGGTAAAGATCCTTTCCCAGTCTGTTGGTGGTCTTTTTGTCTTATAGACAGTGTCTTTTGCCTTGCAGAAACTTTGGAGTTTCATTAGGTCCCATTTGTCAATTCTCGATCTTACAGTACAAGCCATTGCTGTTCTGTTCAGGAATTTTTCCCCTGTGCCCATATCTTCAAGGCTTTTCCCCACTTTCTCCTCTATAAGTTTCAGTGTCTCTGGTTTTATGTGAAGTTCCTTGATCCACTTAGATTTGACCTTAGTACAAGGAGATAAGTATGGATCGATTCGCATTCTTCTACATGATAACAACCAGTTGTGCCAGCACCAATTGTTGAAAATGCTGTCTTTCTTCCACTGGATGGTTTTGGCTCCCTTGTCGAAGATCAAGTGACCATAGGTGTGTGGGTTCATTTCTGGGTCTTCAATTCTATTCCATTGGTCCACTTGTCTGTCTCTATACCAGTACCATGCAGTTTTTATCACAATTGCTCTGTAGTAAAGCTTTAGGTCAGGCATGGTGATTCCACCAGAGGTTCTTTTATCCTTGAGAAGAGTTTTTGCTATCCTCGGTTTTTTGTTATTCCAGATGAATTTGCAAATTGCTCCTTCTAATTCGTTGAAGAATTGAGTTGGAATTTTAATGGGGATTGCATTGAATCTGTAGATTGCTTTTGGCAAGATAGCCATTTTTACAATGTTGGTCCTGCCAATCCATGAGCATGGGAGATCTTTCCATCTTCTGAGATCTTCTTTAATTTCTTTCTTCAGGGACTTGAAGTTTTTATCATACAGATCTTTCACTTCCTTCGTTAGAGTCACGCCGAGATATTTTATATTATTTGTGGCTATTGAGAAGGGTGTTGTTTCCCTAATTTCTTTCTCAGCCTGTTTATTCTTTGTGTAGAGAAAGGCCATTGACTTGTTTGAGTTAATTTTATATCCAGCTACTTCACCGAAGCTGTTTATCAGGTTTAGGAGTTCTCTGTTGGAATTTTTAGGGTCACTTATATATACTATCATATCATCTGCAAAAAGTGATATTTTGACTTCCTCTTTTCCAATTTGTATCCCCTTGATCTCCTTTTGTTGTCGAATTGCTCTGGCTAATACTTCAAGTACTATGTTGAAAAGGTAGGGAGAAAGTGGGCAGCCTTGTCTAGTCCCTGATTTTAGTGGGATTGCTTCCAGCTTCTCTCCATTTACTTTGATGTTGGCTACTGGTTTGCTGTAGATTGCTTTTATCATGTTTAGGTATTGGCCTTGAATTCCTGATCTTTCCAGAACTTTTATCATGAATGGGTGTTGGATCTTGTCAAATGCTTTTTCTGCATCTAACGAGATGATCATGTGGTTTTTGTCTTTGAGTTTGTTTATATAATGGATTACATTGATGGATTTTCGTATATTAAACCATCCCTGCATCCCTGGAATAAAACCTACTTGGTCAGGATGGATGATTGCTTTAATGTGTTCTTGGATTCGGTTAGCGAGAATTTTATTAAGGATTTTTGCATCGATGTTCATAAGAGAAATTGGTCTGAAGTTCTCTATCTTTGTTGGATCTTTCTGTGGTTTAGGTATCAGAGTAATAGTGGCTTCATAAAATGAGTTGGGTAGAATACCTTCTACTTCTATCTTGTGAAAAAGTTTGTGCAGAACTGGAGTTAGATCTTCTTTGAAGGTCTGATAGAACTCTGCACTAAACCCGTCTGGTCCTGGGCTTTTTTTGGCTGGGAGACTATTAATAACTGCTTCTATTTCTTTAGGGGATATGGGACTGTTTAGAAGGTCAACTTGATCCTGATTCAACTTTGGTACCTGGTATCTGTCCAGAAATTTGTCCATTTCGTCCAGGTTTTCCAGTTTTGTTGAGTATAGCCTTTTGTAGAAGGATCTGATGGTGTTTTGGATTTCTTCAGGATCTGTTGTTATGTCTCCCTTTTCATTTCTGATTTTGTTAATTAGGATTTTGTCCCTGTGCCCTTTAGTGAGTCTAGCTAAGGGTTTATCTATCTTGTTGATTTTCTCAAAGAACCAACTCCTCGTTTGGTTAATTCTTTGAATAGTTCTTCTTGTTTCCACTTGGTTGATTTCACCCCTGAGTTTGATTATTTCCTGCCGTCTACTCCTCTTGGGTGAATTTGCTTCCTTTTTTTCTAGAGCTTTTAGATGTGTTGTCAAGCTGCTAGTATGTGCTCTCTCCCGTTTTTTCTTGAAGGCACTCATAGCTATGAGTTTCCCTCTTAGAAATGCTTTCATTGTGTCCCAAAGGTTTGGGTACGTTGTGGCTTCATTGTCATTAAACTCTAAAAAGTCTTTAATTTCTTTCTTTATTCCTTCCTTGACCAAGGTATCATTGAGAAGAGTGTTGTTCAGTTTCCATGTGAATGTTGGCTTTCTGTTATTTATTTTGTTATTGAAGATCAGCCTTAGTGCATGGTGATCTGATAGGATACATGGGACAATTTCAATATTTTTGAATCTGTTGAGGCCTGATTTGTGACCTATTATGTGGTCAATTTTGGAGAAGGTACCATGAGGTGCTGAGAAGAAGGTATATCCTTTTGTTTTAGGATAAAATGTTCTGTAGATATCTGTCAGATCCATTTGTTTCATCACTTCTGTTAGTTTCAGTGTGTCCCTGTTTAGTTTCTGTTTCCATGATCTGTCCATTGGTGAAAGTGGTGTGTTGAAGTCTCCCACTATTATTGTGTGAGGTACAATGTGTGCTTTGAGCTTTACTAAAGTTTCTTTAGTGAATGTGGCTGCTCTTGTATTTGGAGCATAGATATTCAGAATTGAGAGTTCCTCTTGGAGGATTTTACCTTTGATGAGAATGAAGTGTCCCTCCTTGTCTTTTTTGATGACTTTGGGTTGGAAGTCAATCTTATCAGATATTAGGATGGCTACTCCTGCTTGTTTCTTCATACCATTTGCTTGGAAAATTGTTTTCCAGCCTTTCATTCTGAGGTAGTGTCTATCTTTTTCTCTGAGATGAGTTTCCTGTAAGCAGCAAAATGTTGGGTCTTGTTTGTGTAGCCAGTTTGTTAGTCTATGTCTTTTTATTGGCGAGTTGAGACCATTGATGTTAAGAGATATTAAGGAAAAGTAATTGTTGCTTCCTGTTATTTTAGTTGTTAAAGGTGGCATTCTGTTCTTGTGGCTGTCTTCTTTTAGGTTTGTTGAGGGATTACCTTCTTGTTTTTTCTAGGGCGTTGTTCCCGTTCTTGTATTGGTTTTTTTCTGTTATTATCCTTTGAAGGGCTGGATTCGTGGAGAGATAATGCGTGAATTTGGTTTTGTCGTGGAATACTTTGGTTTCTCCCTCTATGATAATTGAGAGTTTGGCTGGGTATAGTAGCCTGGGCTGCAGTTTGTGTTCTCTTAGTGTCTGTATAACATCTGTCCAGGCTCTTCTGGCTTTCATAGTCTCTGGTGAAAAATCTGGTGTAATTCTGATAGGCTTGCCTTTATATGTTACTTGACCTTTTTCCCTTACTGCTTTTAGTATTCTATCTTTATTTAGTGCATTTGATGTTCTGATTATTATGTGTCGGGAGGAATTTCTTTTCTGGTCCAGTCTATTTGGAGTTCTGTAGGCTTCTTGTATGTTCATATGCATCTCATTCTTTAGATTTGGGAAGTTTTCTTCAATAATTTTGTTGAAGATGTTTGCTGGACCTTTGAGTTGAAAATCTTCATTCTCATCCACTCCTATTATCCGTACGTTTGGTCTTCTTATTGTGTCCTGGATTTCCTGGATATTTTGAGTTAGGATCTTTTTGCATTTTCCATTTTCTTTGATTGTTGTGCCAATGTTCTCTATGGAATCTTCTGCACCTGAGATTCTCTCTTCCATCTCTTGTATTCTGTTGCTGATGCTCAAATCTATGGTTCCAGATTTCTTTCCTAGGGTTTCTATCTCTAGTGTTGCCTCGCTTTGAGTTTTCTTTATTGTGTCTACTTCCCTTTTTAGGTCTAGTATGGTTTTGTTCATTTCCATCACCTGTTTGTATGTTTTTTCCTCTTTTTCTGTAAGGACTTCTACCTGTTTGATTGTGTTTTCCTGTTTTTCTTTAAGGACTTGTAACTCTTTAGCAGTGTTCTCCTGTATTTCTTTAAGTGATTTATTAAAGTCCTTCTTGATGTCCTCTACCATCATCATGAGATATGCTTTTAAATCTAGGTCTAGGTTCTCAGGTGTGTTGGGGTTCCCTGGACTGGGCGAAGTGGGTGTGCTGGGTTCTGGTGATGGTGAGTGGTCTTGGTTCCTGTTAGTAAGATTCCTCCGTTTACCTTTCGCCATCTGGTAATCTCTGGAGTTAGTAGTTATAGTTGACTCTGTTTAGAGATTGTTCTTCTGGTGATTCTGTTACCGTCTATCAGCAGACCTGGGAGACAGATTCTCTCCTCTGAGTTTCAGTGCTCAGAGCACTCTCTGCTGGCAAGCTCTCTTACAGGGAAGGTGCGCAGATATCTTGTATTTGGACCTCCTCCTGGCCGAAGAAGAAGGCCCAAAACAGGACCTTTCTCAGACACTGTGTTGCTTTGGCAGTTCCCAGGTGGTACAGACTCTCACCTAAGCAGACTAAATTCCTAAGTTCCTTGGAGTCCCGGGACCAAGATGGCGACCGCTGCTGCTGTGGCTTAGGCCGCCTCCCCAGCCGGGCGGGCACCTGTCCTCCGGTCCGGATGGTGGCCGGCTGTCCCCGGCCCACAAAGGGTGCTGCCTCAGCGCCTCTGTGCTTCCGCCTGTTCCAGAAGCTGTCAGGTTCTCTGGCGCACCCTCTCACCTGTTCAGACTAATTTCCTAAGTTCGGCGGGTCCCGGACCAAGATGGCGACCGCTGCTGCTGTGGCTTAGGTCGCCTCCCCAGCCGGGCGGGCACCTGTCCTCCGGTCCGGAAGGTGGCTGGCTGTCCCCGGCCCACACAGGGTGCTGCCTCAGCCCCTCTGTGCTTTTGCCTGTTCCAGAGGCTGTCAGGTTCTCTGGCGCACCCTCTCACCTGTTCAGACTAATTTCCTAAGTTCGGCGGGTCCCGGACCAAGATGGCGACCGCTGCTGCTGTGGCTTAGGCCGCCTCCCCAGCCGGGCGGGCACCTGTCCTCCGGTCCGGATGGTGGCCGGCTGTCCCCGGCCCACAAAGGGTGCTGCCTCAGCGCCTCTGTGCTTCCGCCTGTTCCAGAAGCTGTCAGGTTCTCTGGCGCACCCTCTCACCTGTTCAGACTAACTTCCTAAGTTCGGCGGGTCCCGGACCAAGATGGCGACCGCTGCTGCTGTGGCTTAGGTCGCCTCCCCAGCCGGGCGGGCACCTGTCCTCCGGTCCGGAAGGTGGCTGGCTGTCCCCGGCCCACACAGGGTGCTGCCTCAGCCCCTCTGTGCTTCTGCCTGTTCCAGAGGCTGTCAGGTTCTCTGGCGCACCCTCTCACCTGTTCAGACTAATTTCCTAAGTTCGGCGGGTCCCGGACCAAGATGGCGACCGCTGCTCTTTTTTGGTTTTTCGAGACAGGGTTTCTCTGTGTAGCCCTGGCTGTCCTGGAACTCACTTTGTAGACCAGGCTGGCCTCGAACTCAGAAATCTGCCTGCCTCTGCCTCCCGAGTGCTGGGATAAAAGGCGTGTGCCACCACCGCCCGGTTAGCAATTTACAAGGTTTTAAAAATGTCAAAGTGCATTTTATTACCATGCCTCTTACACTCAAATCAAAAACTGTGTCCTCTCGCTTGGCAACACACAGAACTCTGTATTATTTTCCCACTTATGCTTTCCAGGAAATCCAAAGAGTGGATAACGGTAGGCATACGCTAGAGTGATGGTAACCCTCTCATCCAGGATTGGCTGACACGTGACACAATTCTAACCAATAAGGCCGTGAGTGTGCACCAAAGCTCCCCTGGGAAAGTTTCTCTTTGTTCTTAAAAGACATTTGGAAATAAAGAATGCCTTTTTTGAATCTTAGATTGCTGTGTCTTCAAGGGGATTTTGCACAATGAGCAGGATTGGCCCGATGGTCAGAGCAGGCTGAGGCCAGGAGAGGAGGGCAGAGAAAGCAGCCGAACCTTGAGGGAACTGAGCAGAAGGCCGAGCAACCCTGAAAGTGTCTGTCTTCAGCTTCTTGACATGGCTGACAACAAATAGCTTTATTATTGAAGACATTTCAGGTGGATTTTCTTATTACATGAAGAAGTATAATCTTCCTGTTCTCCCGAAGGTCCTGAGTTCAAATCCCCGCAACCACATTGTGGCTCACAACCATCCAAAATGATTTCTGACACCCTCTTCTGGTGTGTCTTAAGACACAGTGTACTTACATATAATAATAAATAAATTAAAAGAAAAAGATTCAGAGAAATATAACCGTCCTAATTAATATCTTCATAATGACTGATTATATATATATGTTTATATGCATATATATAATACTAATTAACTTCATGTTGACTGATTACATATATAATATATAATGTTATCTATAATCTATGAACATATATTCATAAATTTCACATTGTTTGGAGAAATAAAGAACTCAACACTACCTTACCCTCTTGGTATGCTCAGTTATTAGTCTCTGACAACTTGAAGAACTAGATGTTATCAGTATATTGGTAACAATGTCCTTACCTCAGAAGAGATGACATTTGGGTTACTGGCTTCTTTGAAACATTGGCTCCTGAGGTTCTGTAAGTTAGAAAAGAACAGAAGATTCAAGCACTCATTCGCATTTTCTCCTCTTAAAACTTACCACCATCGCTGCTTTCCTAAATTAGCATAACCCCTAACTGTCTTCTAATACATTTAGAATGTACTCCTCTCATCAAGGAAACTGCTTTTTGAACTGAAAAACCACAACAAATCAAAAGGCAGAGCTGTGGAGCTCGGTACCAACTGACACATCAACAATACTACTCCTCCACCTGAGGCTCAGGGATCAGGGGCTGAGCGGAAGAGGGGCTGGAAAGGCCAGAGAGTTTGCTGTGAGGTTGTGTCTCTTAAGAACGTCAGAGGCTACACCCACAATGTTTCACCAAACTGACTGCCTAAAACTGAGCTGAGCAAGGACAACATGGAAAGGCATGCTGATGTGGATGGTGGTGGTTTGAGGAACCCATGAGGCCTCAACCCTACACAAAGAACTCCAGGCAGCTAAGGAACAACACTGAGAGTGGGGGAAATAGTCTCCTCAGGGAGGAACAAATCCAATACCAAATGGTTAGCCCTGAAAGCATACACATAGAAGCAATAGTATACAGACTGATGGGTTGTATTTATGTATTTAGGAACACACACACACACACACACACACACACACACACACACACACACACACTCACACACACACCAATAATGAATGAAAAAGAGAGGCCATGAATCTGAAAGAGAGTAAGGAGAAATACATGAGAGGATTTTGATGGAGAAAAGAGGAGGGGGAAATGCAGTAAATATATTATAAATTAAAAATAGTTAAATAAAAATCCTTTCTCCTCTTTCTCTTTTTGTATGAATTGGTGATGAGAATGTTCTAGAAGGAATCTGGGAAAAGTAGAGTTTTGTTTTGATATCAACAGGAGATGTGAAAAATAGGGCTGTTGCACTACTTCACAGAGTCCTCTGAAAACACAAAGCACAGAATCAGGCTGAGTCTTCTATGCCAGTGGTCTCGTTCTCCTGCTGCACTCCTTAATTCAAAATACTCTTAATATGGTGCATTTAAAAATTCAATATATGCTTATATTAAAAAATATATTTAAAATGCTATTACACATTTAGATCAGTGGCTTATTTCTTTGGGTGTAGTACCACATCTTGTCATTTTAAAAAAATTATTTATTATTGTTGTGTGAGGGGTTTGTGTGTGTTGTGGCACATATGTAGATGTCAGAAGACAGCTTTATGGGGTTGATTCTCTTTTTCCACCTTTATATGAATTTTGAACTCAGGTCATCAGGCTTCATGGCAAACACTTTTTTATAATTTATTTTTTTAATTAGGTATTTTCTTAATTTACATTTCAAATGCTATCCTAGAAGTCCCCCCAGACCCTCACCCCGCAAACTCCCCTACCCACCCACTCCCACTTCTTGGCCCTGGCATTACCCCGTACTGAGGCATATAAAGTTTGCAAGACCAAGGGGCCTCTCCTCCCAATGATGGCCAACTAGGCCATCTTCGGCTACATATGCAGCTAGAGACACGAGCTCTGGGGGTACTGGTTAGTTCATATTGTTGTTCCACCAATAGGGTTGCAGACCCCTTTAGCTCCTTGGATGCTTCCTCTAGCTCCTCCATTGGGGGCCCTGTGATCCATCCAATAGCTGACTATGAGCATCCTTTTGTGTTTGCCAGGCACAGGCATAGCCTCACAAGAGACAGCTATATCAGGGTTCTTTCAGCAAAAACTTGCTGGTGTATGCAATGGTGTCAGCTTTTGGAGGCAGATTATTGGATGGATCCCCAGGTATAGAAGTCTCTAGATGGTTCATCCTTTCATCTCAGCTCCAAACTTTGTCTCTGTAACTCCTTCCATGGGTGTTTTGTTCCCAATTCTAAGAAGGGGCACAGTGTCCACACTTTGGTCTTCGTTCTTCTTGAGTTTCATGTGTTTTGCAAATTGTATCTTATATCTTGGGTATCCTAAGTTTCTGGGCTAATATCCACTTATCAGTGAGTACATATCACGTGAGTTCCTTTGTGATTGGGTTACCTCACTCAGGATGAAGCCCCCAGGTCCATCCATTTGCCTAGGAATTTCATAAATTCATTCTTTTTAATAGCTGAGTAGTACTCCATTGTGTAAATGTACCACATTTTCTGTATCCATTCCTCTGTTGAGGGACATCTGGGTTCTTTCCAGCTTCTGGCTATTATAAATAAGGCTGCTATGAACATAGTGGAGCATGTGTCCTTACCAGTTGGAACATCTTCTGGATATATGCCCAGGAAAGGTATTGCTGAGTCCTCAGGTGGGACTATGTCCAATTTTCTGAGGAACTGCCAGACTGATTTCCAGAGTGGTTGTACAAGTTTGCAATCCCACCAACAATGGAGGAGTGGTCCTCTTTCTCCACATCCTCGCCAGCATCTGCTGTCATCTGATTTTTTGATCTTAGCCATTCTGACTGGTGTGAGGTGGAATCTCAGGGTTGTTTTGATTTGCATTTCCCTGATGATTAAGGATGCTGAACATTTTTTCAGGTGCTTCTCAGCCATTCGGTATTCCTCAGTTGAGAATTCTTTGTTTAGCTCTGAGCCCCATTTTTAATGGGGTTATTTGATTTTTCTGGATTCCACCTTCTTGAGTTCTTTATATATATTGGATATTATTCCCCTATCTGATTTCCGATTGGTAAAGACCCTTTCCCAATCTGTTGGTGGCCTTTTTGTCTTATTGACGGTGTCTTTTGACTTACAGAAGCTTTGTAATTTTATGAGGTCCCATTGGTCGATTCTCGATCTTACAGCACAAGCCATTGCTGTTCTATTCAGGAATTTTCCCCCTGTACCCATATCTTTGAGACTTTTCCCCACTTTCTCCTCTATAAGTTTCAGTGTCTCTGGTTTTATGTGGAGTTCCTTGATCCACTTAGATTTGACCTTAGTACAAGGAGATAGGAATGGATCAATTCGCATTCTTATACATGATAACCGCCAGTTGTGCCAGCACCATTTGTTGAAAATGTTGTCATTTTTTCACTGGATGGTTTTAGCTCCCTTGTCAAAGATCAAGTGACCATAGGTGTGTGGGTTCATTTCTGAGATTTCAATCCTATTCCATTGGTCTACTTGTCTGTTGCTATACCAGTACCATGCAGTTTTTATCACAATTGCTCTGTAATACAGCTTTAGGTCAGGCATGATTATTCCACCAGAGGTTCTTTTATCATTGAGAAGAGCTTTTGCTATCCTAGATTTTTTTGTTATTCCAGATGAATTTACAAATTGCCCTTTCTAATTGGTTGAAGAATTGAGTTGGAATTTTGATGGGGATTGCATTGAATCTGTAGATTGCTTTTGGCAAGATAGCCATTTTTACTATATTGATCCTGCCAATTCATGAGCATGGGAGATCTTTCCATCTTCTGAGATCTTTAATTTCTTTCTTCAGAGACTTGAAGCTCTTATCATACAGATCTTTCACTTCCTTGGTTAGAGTCACGCCAAGGTATTTTATATTATTTGTGACTATTGAGAGGGTAATGTTTCCCTAATTTCTTTCTCAGCCTGTTTATCCTTTGTGTACAGAAAGGCCACTGATTTGTTTTGAGTTAATTTTATATCCAGCTAAGCTACTTCACTGAAGCTGTTTATCAGGTTTAGGAGTTTTCTGGTGGAATTTTTAGGGTCACTTATATATACTATCATATCATCTACAAAAAGTGATATTTTGACTTCTTCCTTTCCAATTTGTATCCCCTTGATCTCCTTTTGTTGTCGAATTGCTCTGGCTAGGACTTCAAGTACTATGTTGAATAGTTAGGGAGAAAGTGGGCAGCCTTGTCTAGTCCTTGATTTTAGTGGGATTGCTTCCAGCTTCTCACCATTTACTTTGATGTTGGCTACTGGTTTGCTGTAGATTGCTTTTATCATGTTTAGGTATGGGCCTTGAATTCCTGATCTTTCCAAGACTTTTATCATGAATGGGTGTTGGATTTTGTCAAATGCTTTCTCTGCATCTAATGAGATGATCATGTGTTTTTTGTCTTTGAGTTTGTTTATATAGTGGATTATGTTGATGGATTTCCATATATTTAACCATCCCTGCATCCCTGGAATGAAACCTACTTATGGCAAACACTTTTAACCGACTGAGCCATCTATTCTGTGCCCTGTTTTTCTTCTAATGAACTCTTATCACAAGGCTGTTGCTGAACAGCCCCTATATCCTGATAACATTTCCTTTCTACTACCTCTACTGGGTGGTGTGCTAGAGGAGAGGCTGAACCCTTATTAGAATTGGTTGTAAAAACTTATGCCTACAGGAAAAACAGTTCTTTAGGGGCAAGCTTGATCTTCTTGGGCAGCAGTTCAGTCATGTAGCAAACACCAAATACGATTCAGCAGCTGCAGACCAGTCCTCTAGGCAGGCGACAACAGGCACGAACCAGCAGCTACTATCCAGTCCTTTCACCAAGCAGTCATCAGGCACAAACTGGAAACTGTAGTTCAATCCTGAAGAAACGACCAGGCTCACCAACCAGCCTGAGGTGAGGCTGCAGAAGCGGCACGCTGCTTCAGGAGCCTCGAGAGCAGTTCTTGGGCGAATTTCTCACAATGACAATATTATCACAAGTAGAGCTCAACAACGCTATATAAGTTGAAGCAATACATATGTGTCTTTAGTGAAGAATAGCAAGGCACAGCAAATCAACAAGGCTCAGTGCTTGTCTCCCACTGTCTGTGGGGTCATATTTATACATCTTTGTTGTGTCTGGCCAGCAGACCACAACCTGGGTTCTAGCCTGGAAAGGCATTTTGGAAACCTGGAAGAGAAGAGGGGCTAGGTGGCGAGAGAAAAGAATGTAGCCAAGACAGTTACTCTGTTCAAGGCTCAAATTTTATTGTTGCGACACTAGTTATGAAGGAAGGGGGAGGGGACTCGATTCCCGCCGAATAATCTCTGGTCCAGTAGAAAAGTGCACGTGTGTGGCTCCGCAGGTTCCAGCAGTGGGCGTGACAGAACGAATGAGCAGGAAGCTCCACCCCTGAGCAAGCAGGTTTCAGGCTGGGGGAGGGGAGACTACATCTCCTCCCTTTTATTAACAAAATTTTAAAAAAAGAAAAAGCTGGCCTGAGGGGGGAAAATTATCTATGCTCAATAGTTCTGCCTGGAATCTAGGGCTAAAGAAAAAACTTGCTTTCATGAGATTCCTTAACTTTTCTTATGGTAAACTGTATAAGGCTAAGACTGTCCTTTCTTATCTTAGTAAACAACTAACTGAAAAGCCTGGAGCTGTAGGCTCTGACTTTATAATGCTAATTAGTACTTGGTAGGTAACTTTCTAGTTGAAATTTTAAGTAGGGCGTTGGAACTCTGGCTAAGTTTGACTGAACAAATGTGAAATACATTATAATAAGAATAACACTAAGTTGATATTCCTCCGCATTTTTGGATGATAGGTGGGAAACAGGGAGGAGTTCGACCGGCTCTTGTAGTACAAGGCCAATTGGCTTTTTTATTTGGGTGGGAGGCAGTGAAGGGCTTGCCCTTTCAATAGTACGTCTCCAATCTCTCTCCCCCCTATTAATTAAGTTAAATAAGGCAACGCTTAACTGAGGTGATCAAATGATTTTTCTCATCCGTAGATGAGTGGGCTTTTAACCTTGGCTTGGGTGGACATTGACCCGATTCCTCCCGTGGGTACTGATAAGACCCACACCTGTGGCTCTGGGTATCTTTTGGGGAGGTGAGGCAGAGCCGAAAAATATTTTTGATTTTTAGCCAAAATATGATACCAACCTCTTTCAAACCGGGTTTATTCACAGGAAACTCAGAAATGGTCAAGCTGGACCTTCCCCTGCAGTGCCTCTGCACCAAGCGATGCCCATACTGAATTTGTACGATCACAAACCAGTATGCACAGTTCTGAGTGCTGTGCAGCTCCTAAAGGAGAATTATCAACCTCAGATTAGCAAGGCCTAAGCAATAATTATGTCATTAGTAACACCATGACTTGTGGCTGAAATAGGAGCTGGAAGTTGTTCCTCCTCATCCCTGTTTTTTCCACAGCCTAAGGACACCTTGCAGTAACAGCAAGGGTGAAGCCAGAGGTCAGCTAAGGGACTAAGCCTGTCTATCAAAATAAAAACCAATCTTTATTAATATAGAAATATCTACTTTTCTAGCCCTCTTGGTAAACCTAATTTTTAAATCAGACTGAAGGCCAAGTGCTGGAAATGTCCTTGGAAAGGAGATAACAGCAGCCACCTGTGTGCTCTAGGGGGGCGGGGATGCACATCCGCTGGTCCGCCTCGAGAATGTTGATTTACCTGCTTGAAAGACAAAATCTCGACAGTGAGAAAGTAGGAAAGCAGAACTTATTTTGGGGAAGTCCAGGTACTTTATTCAAATGCAAATTGTAAAGCTGAGGCTAGTCTCCGGCCTCCTGTTGGGAGCTGGCTCAGAGAGTAGTTTTTTTTCGGAGCCTGAGTCCTCAAGCCGACTTTTAAGC
Source organism: Mus musculus (assembly GCF_000001635.26). Classification (NCBI taxonomy): domain Eukaryota; kingdom Metazoa; phylum Chordata; class Mammalia; order Rodentia; family Muridae; genus Mus; species Mus musculus. The sequence continues at coordinate 147,353 of NT_187019.1, forward strand.
AAAAGAGGAATTTTAGTCCTCAAGGTGATACTTTAGAAGATTTAGAATCTGTGTTCATCTAACAAATTAATTTATCTGGCAGCCACTGCGCTCCATCTTCATCTCGTGAAAAAACACAAACTGAGTCCCTACCCCAAATTAGAACTGGATCTGGACCCTTCCATTTGTTAGTCAGGGGGTCCTTCTATTTTACCAATGTATTAAGTGACCAATTGCTCTTTAATAGCTTTTTCTACTAGCTGTAAGGCCAGCAATCCTTCTGAGGTTAGGGATCTAGGGGAAGTGGGGGATGTGCTCTGAATTAACTTTGTTAGGTAATTTAGAATATAGGAATCTCTAACATTGGACTGAATATTAGACCAGTCTGAGATTGAGTTAGAATGGCCGGTCACACTGAAGAAAAGAGAAAAATCATTATGACTCTATTAAATGACTAATTTTACTAAGTCTGAATATACAGTCTCTGATGTACTATTGCCATAAAGTTAAAAGGCTAGAAGCTAGTCTAAACTGGAAAAATGACAAGTAAGGATGGATCTAAAACATGAATTTAATTTAGTTTTTTAGTCAATTCAATCAGGACATGAGTCAACTTACCTACCAGTTTGTCACACGAATTTACTAATATGCTTCTACAGCGTTTTGTGGAGAAAACCTGTTTTTCCCTTTTCTAATAAGGTAGCTGTTTTAGGATTAATCTATAAGCCAATAAGTAGATCCCTTTAAGATACTATAAAGCATTTATTAAACTCTTTGACATTAAAATATTAGATTTTGAAAATAAAGGTAAGACTTCAATAGTGTGCATGGGAATGCACTAAATAGTATGCACGGGGATACAATTTCTCTCTTTTTTGTCTTTTAAGAAGTTAAAGTTTTAAAATTTTACAATACCTAAACTTTTGAATTAATAACTAGTTGACAAAACATTTTAAATACATGGCTGTAAAGGGGCAGTGACTAGTTGCACTTTCAATCAATTTTCTTAAGGAGCAGTTGTAACTAGAAGGCTTGCAAAGTTATTAAGAGTCACATGTGCATAATTTATTAACTAGAAATATGCATAAGCAATTGTAAATTTGAGAATAGTATCTGAGGGATGAACAATTTAAGCAATTGCGAGCTCAGAGATATGGCATTGACTATTAATATACAAATTAAGGTTTGATTGTTCAGCATTTTAAAACACATCTACAGCACACAACTAGATCATCTGTGCTAGAACAGGGGAAACTGTGTCTTAAGACTTTGCCCCACAGAAGCTAGTTGGGCCCACGTGGGCCAACGATTGGCTGGGAGGATGAGAAAAATGACTTTACAATAATGTTTTCTTTTTGGCCAAAGAATTGTTTTGGGCACAACCAATTTTTAATTACCAATTAACAACAATTATAAAAGCTTTATTTTTTGTAGAAACTTTTGCAGTAAACTAAAACCCTAAGTAATAAAAGGATATTGTCTCTGAATCTTTTGGGTGAGAGCAAGGATTTAAGGTAAACTTTAAGAAGCATTAGTTAATACTTTCCTCTTAGGAAACAATATACACTGAAAGATTAAAACTCTTGGCTTCTTGTATAGAAGCAGAAACAATAAAAATTTTTCTTACATAAGGTAAAGTTACATTAGCCATACCTAGAGGCAAAATTTTCTAGTGGTTACAGTTCACTAGAAGCAAAACTCTTTGAATTTAAGCATTATTTTAAACATCTGAATAGATCTGCAACACTGTTAAAAAGAATTTCTCTTGAACACAGGGAAAAATCTTTCTCAGGCACTGTTTGCAAAACAAAAGAAAGGCCACAAGCTGCTCTGGGGCTGCCCAGAGCCATGTATTGACTCAAACGTAAAATACTTTTTAATCTGAGCATCCTGGCCCTCCTGTAATAAGGACCGATTTTAGAGAAACAATATAACTGTCTACGCCTCTAAATTTTGATACTCTTTCTTAAGATGACTTACAGTTAAAACGTTCTTCACAACTTTAGTGTTGTGAAAAAATTGCCTGTACTACAGTTTCCTGCCAGGCAGCAACTATAACCAAACTGTTTGTCTAATCTATTCACAAAGACAAACATAACTAGATAACTCTGTCACAGTTTTGTATGAAGTGAGCTGTATGAGCGCTCTCATAAGATGATTACTCTTGTAATTATCTTAATTACAGTATACAGGTGAATTAAAGATCTTAAATTTGAAATCAAACTGCAAGCTGCAGTCAATGGAACAATAGCAGTTTTAACCATAATTTTTAAGTTTTTTGTGCAAGGTTAGGATAATACCTACAACCTTGGGAAAGCAAAACCCAAGTTTAAAACAATTTATTATCTTTAAAATCAATATTAGAAGCATTACTATCATATTACGAAGTTTGGATGTCAATTAATACCTATGAATACCTATTAAAGCAAGCTTTAATGCTTTAATAAAGAGACATTGCTTTAAATCTTATCTTAAATTTTACTATTTAGGATACAAACTATATTAATTATTACCTAAACTAGAAATATCTTTAGAGACCCAGCCTCTTGGCCTGCTTTATGCCATGTGTCGGAAGGACTCTAAACTTGAGTTATCAAATTTAACACTAACCATCTGTAGCAATGTAACAATTATTAATCTTAACCAACAACTTATGAGCTGAATGTGAAGACACTCAGAGCACATTACCAATAAAAAAGAACCAAATGAAGCAGTTACATTTAGACCAATCAGAGAATAATAATTTTTGTAGCTACAATCATAGAATAAAAAACTCTTTACCATTGTCAAACACATTAATCATGAACCATTTATTAGCTTTTTTACTCCGAAAATTAGAGGCTGTGCACTCGCCCTTATTTCCTAAAAGAAACGGTTTTTCCAGCAGGGGCCCTCCCGCCACGTGTCTGATTCCTGGATGAAACACGTGGCAGCTCTCGGCTTTGCAGATAAAGTTTTTTATACCATCTTTATTATCCAACACAAAACATAGAACATTCATTCATACAGACTGGACACAAACATACATGAATTGAACACGAGAACAGATTGGTGCACCGGACATTAGACAAGACACAAAAGGGAACAGAGTACTCCTGCTATAAGGCCCAGAGAGAAATTTCTCTCTGCTTTTTGGGACATTTTCCTCCCTTATGATGCATTTTTTATTAACTGGGGCAATCCGCCTATTCCTTTTAATAAACCCTTTCTTTTCTCACACCTCATGTAGCTTCGGAGAGCTACGGCCTACCGCCTGATTCCCAGCTCCTCACTGCTGAACCTAAGTGAACCAGCGCTCGGGTTTAACGCTGTCTCAGCTTAGCCCATACCTTCTCCGGTATGAATTTCCTTAATCCTTTATTTTATGGAGCTCCGAACCAGCAGCGAATCTTCCAAAAATCCTTTGCCGTTTCTCAGTCCCGCGTTGGTTCGCCAATTGTTGTGTCCGGCCAGCAGACCACAACCTGGGTTCTAGCCTGGAAAGGCATTTTGGAAACCTGGAAGAGAAGAGGGGCTAGGTGGCGAGAGAAAAGAATGTAGCCAAGACAGTTACTCTGATCAAGGCTCAAATTTTATTGTTGCGACACTAGTTATGAAGGAAGGGGGAGGGGACCCGATTCCTGCCGAATAATCTCTGGTCCAGTAGAAAAGTGCACGTGTGTGGCTCCGCAGGTTCCAGCAGTGGGCGTGGCAGAACGAATGAGCAGGAAGCTCCACCCCTGAGCAAGCAGGTTTCAGACTGGGGGAGGGGAGACTACACATCTTCATCAAGCATCCTTTTACATGTCTGCTATATCCAAACATCCTCACACCTGGGTCTGCTTCAGGAAAAGTCTTTCATGTTTGCTTTAGCAAGATACCTCTTCACCTGTGTGCCCCAGCAAAACATCATTTGTTATAACTAACTTTCCAGAGAACTAGAAATGACCATTTCAAAAGTACCTATAACCAGTTTAGAGTTGTCAGTCACAGTACAGTTTTTGCTGGTCATTATCACAACTGGGAGTCAGCATCATGCTAGGGTTGGGTAGCTTGGTGTTCTTGTGGGACTCCTAACAGTGGAAGTGGAAGTGTCTCTGACTGTTGCTTGCTCATGGCATCCTTTTTATCATCCTGGGTTGCCTCTTCTAGTGGGTTTGTGGCAATAATCATTGCTGTATTCAGTTGATATCACAGGGAGGCCTGTTCATTTCTGAAGGGAAATGGAGGAACAGTGGATCTGGGGGTGAAGGGAGGTATGTGTGGAGAAACTGAAGGATGCTGCAGTTGGGATATATTGTATACGGGAAGAATAAAGAAAATAAAAGATACTGTTAATGTAAACCATGCCAACAGTACCAACCCTCATCATCATGGACTCAGAAACAAGAGGACCCAAGTGTACCCAATGAGTATGTCCGGCACACAGCTGCAGGTTGAAGATACTGATGGCATGATGGCATGCATAATGAAGGACCTGGCAGATGAACTTGATATCTTGGAAGACAAACTGAAGGGCAACATGATGGACCAAGAACATGTCCCTTAGAACACCAGAACACCTCTAGAACACCTGGCAAAGACTGTAGTGTGACTGAGAATTCTAAGCTGGTAATTATTGCATCTGGGGACTGGCAGCAAGAGAAAGGGAGCTGGCTCTATTTGGTCCAGCATAATGTGACCTCCTTTAAGAGCTGAAGTATGATCTGAACAGTTGTTGTTGGGTCAAACTCATTGGATGTCTTGACCTACACTGCTTGAAAGACAAGTGGCTTTTCCCAAAACCAAGTTATCCGGAAGTGGTTGCATTTTGGATTTAGCTCAGTTCCATCACCTGATGGGGGAAAAGGCTGGAAGTTCACCTGCCAAGCTGTCATGGATGGGACTTATGGAGCGTAGAGACTTTAGTGTGTTTGTGTGGAGTGACGCAAATGTTACTCCCAGAACAATTTAACCCAGAACTTGGCACTGACACAAATAAGGAGCAGTGGAAAGAGGTTCGCAAACAGGTGGTTGACAATGCCTGTGAGGTGGTTACATTGAAAGGGTAGATGTGATGGCTAGTCTTGGTTGTCACTTTGACTATCTCTGGAATAAACTAAAACCCAGAAATGGAGGGCACACCTGAGATTTCTGCTTGGTCCGGACCTTTGAGGTAGGAAGACACAGGCTTTCGATCAAGGTCTTGATTCGGGAAGACATACATTTAATCTGGGCCACACCTTCTGCTGGAAGCCTATATAAGGAAATGGAAGAAGGAAGCTCTTATTCTTTGTCTGCTTGCTCTGGCCTTGCTAGCACATCCATTCCTTCACTGGCATTGCGCCTGCTTCTTTGGGATTCTAGAATATACAGAAGACTTGCTGAAACTCTCAGCTTTGTGGGACTGAGCAACTACTAGATTCTTGGACTTTCCAGTCACAGCTAGCTATTGTTGATTTAGTTAGACTGCAGCCTGTAAGTCATTCCAATAAATTTCCTTTATATATGGATGTATAGTGGATTATTTACATAATATATATATGATATTATATATGATTATATATGGATTCAGAGATTCATCCATAAGTTCTGTTACTCTAGAAAACCCTGACTAATGTGGCAGATTTGGTCAAGAGCATAATGGAGAATCTAGATGTATATACCATTTCCAGCATAATTAAGGATCTCTTTATGAAAAAAGGATGACATCTTCCTCAGTGAGCCCTTCATCCTGGAACAAACTGGAATCTCAGATGTTGCAGAGTGACTCTGACACCTGAGGAGAAGGCCAGCTTGAAGAAGAGTGTAGATAGGCTCTGAAAATTCAGAATTTGCTGCACTTCTAAAGTCTTCCTGTGTCTTAGCACTTTACTATCCAGACTGCAGCAGGGTTTCTATGGAGACCACACTTCCTGTCCTTTTCATCTGAGCTGTGATTAATCCAGTTATGTTAAGGCAGCCTGGGGGTAAACCTCAATTCCTTACAGCTATGCACTGATGCTAAGTGGTACTTGTGTACCAGTAACCTTGTTAATGTGACAGTACCTTGTTTCTGGGACACTCTGACAATTGTGTGCAGCATAATAGCCTTGTGCTGCAAACTGTCACCAAACACTCCTAGGACATTGAGTTCCCAGTTAATTACACTGCAGCTTCAGAGTATAAATCCATTACTCATGTCTTAAGCATAACTGTTCTAAAGGATATTTTTGTGTATTATATGTATATTATGTGCATTGCAACATAATATACATAATAAAATTTGCATGTGGATAATGCAATCAACTACCCAAGTGCCATGTCAACAAAAATGTCAGAGAGAGAGAGAGAGAGAGAGAGAGAGAGAGAGAGAGAGAGAGAGAGAGAGAGAGAACCAGAAACTTAATAAAAATACATTTAAAAATCTTCATCTTAAATTATTTATAGAGTATTATAGATGGTGGTTCTGACACTAAGGTCCTATTCCCCAACTGGTTCTTCTTTTTTTTTTTTTCCTTAGAAAGACCTACATTTAATTAAGGCTGGCTTACAGGTTCAGAGGTTCAGTCCATCATCATCAAGGTAGGAGCATGGCAGCATCTCGGCAGGCATGATGCAGGCAGAACTGAGAGTTCTACATCTTCTTCTGAAGGCTGCTAATGGAAGACTCCCCAACTGGTTCTTGATTGATCAATAAAGATACCAGCAACCAATGACTGAGGACAGGGCAGGACACTTAGAGTTTCCTGGGACGAAGATGCAGGGAGAATAGGGATGACAGGAGTGGGGTGGGGTGAGAGGTGAGGGGTGGAGGAGGGGTGTGAGAGGGGAGAAGGAGGCAGTAGTGACAGGAGATAAAGCCAACCAGCTATGTGCATTTTCAGTTGGAGTAGCCAATAGTCACTCTATCCAATTATGCCTAGGGTGGCAGAGGAGGTTTAGTAGTGTCCAGTAATTGAGTTAGCAAAGGCATTTTTAAGATTAACTGGTGTGTGTGTGTGTGTGTGTGTGTGTGTGTGTGTGTTTTATCTGTGGATCCAAGGGAATCAGGGTAGGGGCTGGTAGTGTGGTCTGTCTGGAGCTTAAAGCAAGGTAGGAAAAACTACATGCCACAGAGTATAATCAATGTTCTAACAGTACCCAAGGCTATACAAATAAAAACGAAATATCTTCCTTTTTCATGTCCCCTGTCTGCAATTCTATTATTTACAAGTTAACCATTTTTAAAATAGTTCCTATTTACCCCTGTAGTTCTCAATATATTTATATTCCTATTTCTTGATTTGTTAAACTTGACAAAATGGATTGACTCTCTACTATGGAAGGCGTCTACTACCTCTCACACTTCTGGAAAGATTTTAAGCACCAGAGGAACCTGGTCAAAAGTGTTGGAAGGACTCTTTGCTAGCACATGAAAGAAGTTGTGGCAGGCACTGCAGAAATGAGGCAAGGATTTGGTTTGGAGATTGGCTGATTGGGAAGGTACTCAGTTGAGGGAAAGGCTGGCTCACTCAAAGTTAGAGGGACACAAGTCACTCCTGAGTTCTGACTGCTGTGACGGTAGATGGTGTTTCACCCTGCAAGGTCAGGATGCACAGGAGAAAGCTGGTATCAGACAGAGGAAGGATGATGCACTTCATTTTGTTATTAATATGTTTGTGGGAATACAGCTACACATGCCTTATGGGGTGTTACAGAGGAGCAAGTCTAGGGAGGCATAGATCTCTGAGTCAGTCATCACTGTGAAGTTTATTATTTTACCCCTCTCATCCCTCTTTCCGTTTCTTTTTCCCTTGAACACCCACTGATTGTCTTGGATGAGCTTCATGCTGGCTAGGAAATACTAAGAGAACACTTAAATTTCTTCACCTCATGGAGCTTTTAAGTTGATGAAGATGATCAGCAGGCATGCACACACTCATGAATATATATGCAATTATAGACTATGGTAGGTGTTACAAAAAAAAGAGTTAGGTTTATGTGAGAGAGTAACAGTATGAACCAAATTTAGACCAAGGTGGTGGGTGGGAAACATATGGGCAGTGCAGCTTCTTTATGACAGACCTGCCGATGCACAGGAGTGAGGGAGGCTGTGAGCAGAGGGTGTCAGCAAGGGGAGACGATGGGCAGGCTCAGTCCTAGTCTTTGTGATACTTGAGATAAAGAAAGATCAATGGAGATCCACTAAATAGACAAAAACATAAAACAACAAACTAGTAATATGTCTATTATCGTATATCAACAATATAATGTTCATGCAGAGTAAAAATACTGGCAAATTATAAATGACAAGTGAATATAAATATCACGCACATCCAGCCATCTGTTAATGGTAATGGAGCAATAGAGTTATGGAAGGTACAGTGTTCTGCTTCTTGAACTGGGTGCTGGTTACTACAGATTTTCTGAGCTATATACATTTGCTTTGTACTTTTCTGCATAGTTAACAAATGCTTAAAAGGTTTAAGATATACTTATGCCATAAATTTTATTTTTATTCAAGTATAAATAATATGTCACACTGCATGGAAATGCCATTATGAAACTCCTTTGTACAACTGATATATACCTAAAAAAAAAGTCCACAAGTCGATAGAAGAATTTGAAAATAAGACTTTAAACATATTTTTTGTATCTATGACTATAACATAGTGACATAGTTCTTTATCTCATCTTCTCTCAGGTGGCCAGAAAGAGTTTCTAGAGAAATGAGGTTATTTGAAGGTTAATCTTCTATACCATGCCATGCAAACATATTTTTGGAGGTTCTAATTCCCTGTGCTTGTTGAAGCCATTTTAATAATATATTTTTTTCCACACGTGCTTTCCTTTTGTGGAAAACTCATTTACTCTAAGTAAAAAAGGTATTTAAGTTTTTTGCTTTGTTTTGTTTTAAACACAGAACACCCGATTTGCTTCTTTTTGCAATAACTAGTAACTTCATATCAAACAGCTAGGGGTGAAACTAACATTGAGGTCACTTCATTTTCTGGCAAATTTGCAGTTTGTTCTGGAGCCTCTTAGTCTTTCATTTACCCCCTTTAGTGCAACCCACATCTGTCTAAGTTACATCTAATTGCTTTAATGGCATTTAGCTGGGCTTCTACCTATTTTTGGTTCGCCCTGCCAAGACAAATTACCATGAATCGACATCTATTTCTCACTCTCATGAAAGCTGGAGAGTCCAAGATACCTGTCTGGTAAGGGCTCACTCTCTGGACACCTTGGTATGTCCTCATATGGCAAAAAATGGAGAGAGAGAGAGAGAAAACACTGTTTGCCACATTGATGGGCTGGGGTTCAGTGCAGGAACTTCTAATAAAATGCCCAGATGTAGTATATAGCACCAACCATGTACTCAGAGAAGTTGCAGTTAAAAGTATTGAAAGTTCTACTTTCTGGTAGGCTTGTACCATTGAATATTTTATATAAATAGAATTAAAATCACCTATAGCTCCTATGTTTGGAGACAAAATTCCATCATATTTATCTCTCTCCAATCATGAAAGGGCCATTCTCACAGACCTTCCTTTGACAATTTAAAAAATATTAACATAAAACTAAAGTTATTTATTTTGTAAATTAATTAATTTATTTATTCCTCTTTCATATATTACATTCTGACTGAATTTTTTCCTCCCTTCTCTTCTCCCAGTGCCCCCTCCTCCCCAGATCCACTTATCCTCCATTTCTCTTCAGAAAAAAAAGCGGTAAATTGTATTAGTAGTTTTATGAAAATGGAAATACTTGCAATTCTACCATTTTGTCTGTTAGGTGTTGATCTAGATGTGGTCACACTGAGATGTGGCATCCAGACCTCCCTATAGAACAGGGCAGTGTTCCTGAAGCTGCTGAAGTGTTTGCTTCTGATAGCCCATAAATAAATGAGTCCCTTTGTGGGAACGATCCTTTACTGAAGGCAGGTGCCTCCCTTAAAGTCATGTCTTCTTCCTGGAATAGTGTCTGTTCGTTGGTTGGTTGATTTGGAGGTCCCTCCAGGGAGGCGATTGAGAAGAGCCATCCATCCCTGCTGCATGACTTCCAGTAAGTATTAACTTCTGTTTGAACTAAAACCACATCAGAGGCCTCCTTCTCCTTCTGCTCACTTCTGTTTCCCCTACCACCCCTCTCTATCCAGAATGTTCTTCTGTAAAAACACCAACAAATTTCAGTATCTCAGATTGTGTTCTCTAGGTAATAACCATACAATGGCATTGACTCAGCACCATGCATTTGTGTTCCAACACACATACTCACACACACACACATGCACATGCACGCACATACATGCACACACACATTGTAATTATTAATAATGTTTACTATTGTATACGGTCAAAAATATCAAAGAAAACTCCTGAGAATACTGTACTAACTTCTGAAACCACATATTGGAGCTTTAAAGGATGTAAGAAGTCAAGCGCTATAAACTGGATGCAAATCAATGGACTATGGAAGACTTGTTTTTTGTTTTTTGTTTTTTTGGTTTTTTTTGCAAAGCAGCATCTTCTATTCTGTTAGTGTAAAATGCATAGAGGTACTAAAGCAATAGTGAGAGCATAAACACACACACACACACACACACACACACACACAGAAGTGTGTATGTGACTGCAAGTACCCAAGGAGGCCAGAGAGGGTGTTGGAGTTAAAGGTTTGTGAGCCACTTGAGCTGAGTGCTGGGATCAGAATTCTTCTGCAAGAACACTTGTCCCTGTCACCCACTAAGCTAATCTCTTCAGCCCCATGGGGTTTTCTCTTCTTTGGGACCTCCATTCCTTTATTTGCTGACTGGTGGCAGACTATCCTAAACTCTCTGGCACAACGCAAGGGTCTCACACTCTTACTGTTCTCACCTTCACTTCTTACAGTTGGAGGCTGATCATGCTTGGCTTGTTTCTCTCCACATGAGCAGTGGAGCTGCTATAAAAGCTTCCTCATACAGCCTGGCCACTAATGTTGGTTGCCAGCTAGAATTTCCAGGAGAGCTGCTGGTTGCAGGCTGTTGGCCTCCACAGAACATCTCCACACAACTTGGACTTCCTAATAATGTGGCATCAAAGGTTCTATGGCAAGGGTTCCAGGAAAGAGCAAAGCAAAAGTTGCCTTAGAACTTAGAGTAATACCAACTCATATTCAAGGGGAAGATAATGAGACTCTCCCTAGAGCTTGTTTTCCAGTTCAGCATGACAAAGTGAAAAGGCTTGGGTATCAGGAAGGGAACTGAGTAACTAACTTGCCTATAAGTCACCTTTTAACACTCTGTTCTTTTAAAACACAAGGAGAGATGTCAACAGAGTGCCAATGTCACTGCTTGGTGGATCTCCCTTCACTTGTATGTAGCATCTATGCACTGCACACCTCTAAGTTCCTTTTGAGTGTTGCGTGCATTTGTATAGTTTTTGAGGTGGGTTGGCATTGAAAGTGCTAAGATTCGAAGCTTCACTTATTAATAATTATAGATATTAAAGAATGCTGTGTGTAGGGCCATATAGGATGTATGTTCCACACAGGTTTTATCTAATCTTCACAATTCTTTAATGAAATTGACTTTGCCACCATTTTGCTTACTTTATAGACAAAGAAACAGACTTAGAGAATTTGAATGACATGTCCAGGTGTAGAGCAATGATTCAAGTCCAGGTTTGTTCCCAGAGTGACATTCTTAATCTTTTTATGTGAACATTGTCTCTGTCTTTTAAGTTGTTGAGAGTCACCAGGACTCGTGGCTTGTGCTAATTATTCTGTGATAGTTAGTGTTAATTGTCAAGTTGACAGAATGTAGAATCACATGGGAGTCTGCTCTCTGACCATGGCTGTGAGAGATTTTTAATTTTATCTGTCTGTCAGTCTATCTGTCTATCTATTTATCTATCTATAACCTAAAAATGAAGATGCTAACCAGAGATAGTACTGGAAACAAGGGGGAGGGGCTAGTAGCTTGGATAGGAGGGGACAGTGTAACCAGGACAAATGCTTTTAGGGCTGTTTCCACCTCTGTTGTCTGCTTCCTTCTAGAAACTCACCCTGTTCTCATCTTCCCCTTTCTCGGTAGGTTCACAGCTGTTGGGAGGATGATCAAAGAGGAAAATGCATGTAATTCTCCCAGATTCAGCCTGAAGAATATCAGGAATTATTCTGAGCTGCTCAGCTTGGATGAGTGCCAGTGGCCAGTGGGAAGAAAGTTTGCTGGAGGGAGAGCAGAGAATGAGCTTGGTTTCTGGAGATGCCAGATTGGCTGGACTGCCATCTTCTGCTTGTTCCAACAAAAGTCTAGGAAATGCTCATTTTAAGAAAACAGATTTGGAGTATAATTTTGCCTCACCCACTGGCAAAGTTTTAAGAGTGCCACTTTATATATTTCATATAATCTATACTGTGAGGTTTTTTTATATATATATACTAGATATTTTATAGTGTTCATATTCTTTCTGAGCTCAGACCCTTTGGGGATCTTAAAGGTCATTGAATTTCTTTCCAGGAAAAAAAGCACATATACATACACTCCTTCCCCTTTCTTCATATGATTTATTATAGTTCATAAACCTGTGGACAAATACCCTCGAGTAAACCAATGCAGGAGACTCATTTTAAGAAAGAAAATGAGATGTTAGTGTAGTGTGAATTTGGACATATTAACATGTCAAGAGATTTTTGGTTACTTGCTATAGGAATGTGGTTTTTTCCTTTAACATATTATATCCCAACCACCATTTCCCCTCCCTCCTTTCCTCCCAGCCTCCCTACAGAATCCACTCCTCTTCCATTGCCTTTCCAAAAAGGGAAGGCCTCCCAATGATAGCAACCAAATATGTCATATCAAGTTGCAATAAGACTAGGCACTTCCCTTCATATTAAGGCTGGATAAGGTGATCCAATAAGAGGGTCCCAAAAGCAGGCAAAGGAGTCAAAGACAGGCCCTGCTACCGCTATTAAGAGTCCCAAAAGAAGACCAAGCTATGCAACCATAGCACATATGCCTAGGGCCTAGGTCAGTCCTATGCAGGCTCCCTGATTGTCGGTTCAGTGTCTGTGAGTCCCTTTGAGCCCTGGTTAGTTGATTCTGTGGGTTTTCTTGTTTAATCCCATCTCCTCTGGCTACTGCAATCCTTCCTTCCCCTCTTCTGCAAGATTCCCCAAGTTCCACCCAATGTTTGGCTATGAATGTACGTTTTTGAAAAGCAATCTTCATATTGAATCCATCTATGGAAATATGCCTGCTCCTTGCCTGCAGGTCCAAGAGAGAGGAGAAAGGTCTTGGTCCTGCTGGGGTCTCTCTGGGCTGAACAGGATGGTGAGTGTTGACCTACCCAAAAGAAACACACCGAGCTGAGAGTCTTGTCAAAGCAGGAACTCAACTTTATGGCATCAGCCTCTCACTTATATAAGTTTAGAACAAAGGAAGGGAGATTTTTGGTGAGGTAAGATGATGGAGGCAGAGAAGGGTGACAGAGGGTATGGAGTAACTGACAGGGCCAATGGCAAAGCTCTACATCAGCAATGGTGGGGCAGAGGCAGGGCCAAACAGGTTTTGCTGAGTCACCTCAATACGGAAGTAACTGAGACATGTCTCAAAACTTCAGCCAGGCTCGGGTTTGTCCTCAAGGCCCAAACCAGGGCCAAAATGGGGCCCAACAGAAAGATACACAAATTTTAAGTCACTTTTGTTCAATCAAATTTTTTTCAGTTGACGGCTTTGTATTTCTGGCTATTCTAAGTTGGACAAGATACTTAGATATTTGACTGTTTTAACCTTGAAGAAGATAGACGAGTGCCACTTTAGACTGAAATAGAGGAGGATAGCATGTGGGACAGTGACTTGGATCCCAGAACTAATACTGAATGTCTGCTTCCTTTCATTCCAGAATGGCAAGAGTTGTATATTTAAGAGACAAGTGAGAGGATTAGGTTGCATTCAGGAAGAGTGATTTATTTAAAAGATGGAACCAGGATGTCCTGCTTTCCCTGAACTCTAGGACAATATGAGGAAGAGAGGTTTGCTGTCTTGGAGTGTGCATGGCTAAGGATATCTGACTATCTGACATCACCACCTTGGCCAACAACTCATTTCTTCTATGAGGGACTCAGGATTCCTCACCTCCACTTCCAGAATTCTAAACATAGCAGCATAGTGGTGAGGTTTGGTCTTTTGCTGTGTATTGTAATGGTAAGTGCAGCCCCCAAGACCTGATTTCCAAGTGACACTATGTAATCTTGCCCCCAAATGATTTCTAATTGGTAAATAAAAATACCAACAGCCAATAGCTGGGCAGAAGAGACAATAGCAGGGTTTAGGGTTCGTAGGCTTTGGGGGAGGGGGTTGGAGGAGGACCCAGGGAAGAGAAAAAGGTTAATGGAGGAGAAGCCACCATGGGTTAGCTGAGCCTTGAAACTGTGGCCCTGAGGGCTGGCCAAACTCAAGTTAAGAGCAGCCCAGATGAAAAACATAATGTAATAACTCAGGGTTATCAATAGGAAAGTAAATTCTAATAGCATACTAGAGGGTAGCTATCTGTCCAGTTCTAGTGCTGATTAAGGCTTATTGTAAATAAAAGGTTGTGTGTGTCTTTTATCTGGGAACTAAAGGGGCAAGGGGGGTTGTAGAAACCCTGGATTTGTGATTAAAAATTTCAGCAACAGTATAGGACAAGTGAGATGGCTCAGTGGGTAAAAGTTCTTGCTTTGAAAGCCTAATGACCAGGGTTCTATCCTAGAACCCACAGTGTAGAAGGATGGAACTGATGCCTGAAAGTTGTTCTCTGACCTCCACACAGTTGCATTGAGTCACATGACGTCTCTTATTTGCACAGGAAAAGTGCATATCTCAGGAGCTTCCTTCTTAAATCCTGTGATGAAGTAATTATCCTTGCCATGCTGTAAAACTCTAGCTGGAGTCATAGTTAACTATGTGCCCCATACATCTCTTATATGTCACTTCAAATCTTTTCAGCTCTGCCCATCACTTTTCCATGCCTTTGTTGAGGTGAATACACAGTTTCAACTGACAGGACCTTCTCTCAAAGTCCTTGAGGATCTCTCATCTGCCATAGGGCTTCCGGGTAGACCTCTCACAAGCACACTTGATGCTTGCATTGTTAGATTAGATGATGGCTCTCAGTCTCACTCCCTTCCCATGGTACTCATTGTCAAGTAGTTTTATGTTTAGTGCCTCCTAGTAGATTAGATGGTTATTTTATCTCCCTCCTTGACTTTGGCTTTATAACTTGCTGTGTCCCATGGAATTTGAGTGCATGCAATGTAGAGAAGGGCTTTAAATGTGTTTCTGTGGTTTGAATCAGCCTAGCGTTTCCCTAGTCATCACGAGACACATGTGCCAGGCACATTTTAGTTTAAAGATAGACATGTAGACTAGAAAGAAACCTAACCCCTCCCTTCACAGAGTCTGAAGTGGAGCATGGCCAGCTAACCCTTACGAAGACCCTTAAGTAAAAGAATAAGTGGTTTGTAAGTCAGCAAAGCCTTATATTTAGTTATCACACATCATTTTCATTAATAGTTGGCTAACATGAACATGCAGCCTATAAGTGTGAAGCATTTGTGTCCTGTGGGAGTAGGAGACAGTGATTAACTTGTTCTCTCTTTTCATTTCTAGACTTCACACACGTCCCATATGGTTCTGAAGGATTGAGCAACACAGCATCTATGTTGGTGGCTGACTTAATAACCCTTCCTTGAACTGGTTTTTCTCTTCCTAGTTTGCATTTCCAGGCCACTGCTATTGGTCCTTGAACTCTATTCCCTAATAAAATATTCATATTGAAGTCTTTGTGTCATAATTTGCTCTCTGGAACCCAAGTGAAGACATTCTACATTTACTTCTAATTTTTATTGACTACAGATTTACATACAATGTCCAGATACTGGCGGTCTCAGTGCTCATTGTCTTTGATCTGTCACACTTTTGCTAGCAACTGGACAGCAGTCAAATTAGCTCATTCTTTTTGGATGGTTTTAGGGGAGTGTTTCTCAATCTTCCTAATGCTGCAGTTCCTCAAATTGGGTGACCTCCCCCCAACCATAAAATTAATTTTGGTGCTATTTCCTAACTGTAACTTTGCTATTAGTTATGAAATTTCATGTAAACATCTAACATGCAGGATATCTGCTGTGTGATCCTGTGAGAGGGTTATCCGACATGCACCCCTCCTCAGGGGTCATGACCCACAGGTTGAGAACCACTTTTCTAGGGAGGCATGGTGTGCATATGCAGAAGGGGAAGGAGCAAATGGTGAGCTGACCGAGCATGAAATTTTGTTTTCCCTCACTGTTCAGCTGACTCTATGGCTCCTCTGTTGGCACAGATACAGTTCTTGTTATAGCCCAGTTCCATCTAGCCTTTCCTTGTTGAACAGTTGGCAAGCATAACATCGAATATAATAGACTTGGAGGCTGTCCCAAGGACTGACTGGGGAAACAGTGGAGGCTTAAAGTTGCTGGATGATCATTATCAAATATATGGGAATTAGCTGGGCTAATAAACAGCATCATATTTCCCATGACTTGGCCTTAGGCATGGCATCTTAACTATGTTACCTCATCAAGATAACCCACACACTGTCTATTTTCGTTGCCTTTTAGATGAGGAAATTGAGGTTCAGTCAAGCAAAGTTGTTTAAGGCCATGTGGATGGGAACTGGCAAAACAACTTAGTTTGTCCTGATTCAAAGTGCATTGTCTTTTCAGGAATACACATTTCCCTTTATGAGTTCGATGCTGTCTTAGGGCTTCTACTGCTATAGTGAAACACCATGACTGAAAACGCAAGTTGGGGAGGAAAGGGTTTATTTGGCTTATACTTCCACATTACTGTTTATCACAAAAGGAAATCAGAAAAGGAATTCAAACAGGGAAGGAACCTGGAGGTAGGAGCTGATGCAGAACCAGGGAGGTGTGCTGCTTACTGGCTTGCTCCTATGGCTTGCTCAGTCTGATTCCTTACAGAACTCAGGATCACCAGCCCAGGGATAACACCAGCCACCATGAACTGGATCCTCCCACACTGATCACTAATTAAGAAAATGCCTTACGGCTGGATCTCATGGAAGCATTTTCTCAACTGAGGCTCCTTTCTCTCTGATGACTCTAGCTTGTGTCAAGTTGCCATAAAGCCAGGTAGTGCAGATGGTAAACCAACCTGACAACCTAACTCAGATATTCTTAAGTCTTTGAGGCTTTGTAACAAGGCATGGTAGCAAAGGGAATGAGTTAAATGTACAAGATTTCCTTTCCACCTGCTTTTCTTTTCTTCATGTTTTTTAGGGCAAAGGGGTCTAGAAACTGAAAAGGGCCATGCACAGTAACTATTTTAGCAAAGAGAGGAACACAGTGGTTTTCACATTCAAATCAAGCCCAAGGTTGTTTTTCTGACTCTAGACGGGCTTCTGCAGAAGGTAGTCATTTACAAATTGGGGGAAGCTTGAACCTGGCAGTTGAGGCTGGAGTGGAGCAGATGAGCCATAAAGTTTTGTGGGAGTATGGGGGGCTCACATTGAAGAAGGTGTAGGTGATATTTAGAGAGACAGCCATGGTAGTTAGAGGTGCCCTGGGTAGCCTCTGGGTGTTTGAGAAAGATTATATGTGCTAAACATGATACAAAAAGGGAAAATAAGGGCAAGGGAATTAGATTTGGCCCAAGAACTTATGATCTGAGTCATAGAGACGAGAAAACATTTGACAGAAGGGAAGAGGGTGTGTGTGTGTGTGTGTGTGTGTGTGTGTGTGTAAGATATGAGTGTATAAACAGAAGATAGCAAATCTGTGAGTTTGAGGGAGTATGGGGAGCCTTTTCATACCCTGAGTAAGAAAATGATTGAAAGGTAGGCCTGGAATGTGCCAAGGGAAAAGCTGTGCTCCACTTTTCTACCTTACTGTGCATACCATGATGGCTGAGTCCTATATTACACAGACTGCCTACCCTTAAAACTTTTGTATAACTTGAAAATGTGTCATGAACAAACTGTACTTTTAAAAGAATCTGTAGTAGCAGGATTGGTGACACATGCCTGTCAGGATTATCTTAGCACTTGGGAAGTTGAGGCAAGGAATTTGTGAATTTAAACTTCCTCACCAAAAAGCAACCAACCAACCAAACAGACACAGATAAAAAATAGAAGTAAAGAGAACTGTGATTAAGACACTTCATGGCACCAATAGAGTTGACAGTCAAATTATTTTTATGCAAATCTGACCTATAGTTTGGGAAGGGGATCTGTCCATGCAGTATAGTTCATATTTCTAGTGACTTGCTTGGATCCTGGAAAATAGTTTTGAAAAGACCAGAGTTGGCACAGGACACTCCAAGACCAACTTCTCAGCACAAAGGAAATTTATTTGCCCCAGAGGAACAAAGGGCAGAGAATAAGAGAGAAAGACAGGAGACAGAGGACCAAAGAGAAGGAAAAAGAAGGGAAAGGTATATTTGCTCCAAAAGAACAAAGGGCTGTCTCTAGATAGAGGGAGACAGACATGGGCACTAGGCAAATGGCAGTTTATAAAAGGAAAGGGGGAAACCCTGTGTTAGGATGAGTTGCTTTGTTTTGATGAAGCTTGCTAATTAGTTGAGCCAAAAGGGGGCTTTTGATTGCTGGACTGATACTTTGATAGCTGGACCTTGGTGGTCAGCCTCAGGAGGAGGAAATGGCCAAATAAGGGAGCAAACTTTGGTGGCTAGTTTTAAGAATATAATCTAATGGTTTTTAGCAAGGGAAGAGAGGTAAAAGATAAAACCTGTCAGAGCCATGTTTGCTGCGCTCAGGCCTGTGTTTGCTCCTTTGGGCCTCCTAGAGCCCTTCAAGTTCCTTTCCAGTTTCCATATACTATACTCCATATCCTATACTCCATATACTACACTCTATTATATTTGGTGGGATCAGTTGTGGACCTTTGCTCCAATAAAACATTTTTGGAGCATTTGTTATTCTGTTTGTTAATAGAAATCCAATGTAGCCAAAATTACAGAATACATATTGAGAATTCAGTATCATGATTTCAGAATATAGAAACCAAAAGGGAAGGGCCAACAGACAAGGTGTATTTAAGATGGTATTATGGAAGAAAAAGCATTAAAGAAGATGGGGTAAGAAATTAAACATTATAGAAGACTGTGGTGGTTTGAATAGGTATGGCTCTCATAGATTCATGTGATTAAATGCTTGGCCATAGGGAGTGGTGTAGTATTAATTAATAAATTAATGAAACCTTATGTTCCAGAATGAAAGACACACACAGCCTTTATATTTTGGTGTGCCTTAAACAGCTCAATAACTGGGCCACTACCTAACCTCCACGTGACTAACCCCCCTCCCACCAACAATCCTGAGTTATCACTTACTAAACTCTATATTTTACCTTGGTTGCTCTGGACCCAGTTGGGCAGCCCTTTGGGCCATGCTCTCCTGGCTTCTTTCCATGGTGACCATCTCTCCGTGTCTTGTACTATTCTCAGGCATGGTGTCTCTCCTCTCCTCCCCTCTCTCCCAGAATGGCAGATCTCTTTCCTCCTTCTCTCCCAGCCCCAAGCCTGGGAATCTGAAAGTCTAAAATCCACATTCCTCCAAACAAAACCATGGCCAGGCCTATCACAACAATACCCCAGTCCTTGGTTCCAAGTTCTATCTTAGTTTGCGAATGCCTCTGTCTGCCTTGCCCAGCTATTGGCTGCAGGCCTCTTTACCAATCAGAGTTAAGTAGGGGCAGGGTCCCTCACTGTCTTACAAGTGGACTCTCTCCTGCAAACAATTTTGGGGACTCAAATTGACTTTAGAATACAAGTAGCACTAGGCCAAGCCCACTACAGAGTGGCATTATTTGGAGGTGTGGCCTTGTTGGAGTAGGTGTGGCCTTGTTAGAGGAAGTGTGTCACTGTAGGGGTGTTCTTTGAGGGTTCCTATAATTATGTTCCTTCCAGTGTGGAATGACAGCTTCCTCCTTGCTGCCTTCAGATCAAGATGAAGAATTCTTGGTTCCTCTAGCACCATGTCTACCTGCGTGATGCCATGCTTCCCACCATGATAATAATGGACTGAACCTCTCAAACTGTAAGTCAGCCCCAACTAAAGTTTGCCTTTATAAGAGTTGCCTTGGTCATAGTGTCTCCTCATAGCAATAAAACCCAAACTAAGATAGAACTTGATACCAAGGACTGGGGTATTGCTGTGATGGACCTGATCATGTTTTTGTTTGGAGGAATGTAGATTTTAGACTTTGGATTTAGAAAGCAGCACATGTTTTAAGTGGTGCTTAATGGACCAACCTAGTAGGAACATAGAAGACATTGATGCTGAGGGTGGTTCAAACTCTGGGGGCCTGGCTCAAGAAGTTTCAGAGAAGAATTTTAGTATGTTGCCTGGAGATCGTTCTTGTGACATTTTGGTGAAGAATATGGTTACGTTTTGCCCTCATTTGAAGAGTCTGTCTGAGGCTAAGGTGAAGAGATTTAGAATAATTGCATTGACAAAGGGAATTTCAAAAAAGTTTAGTGTAGACTTAGTTCTGTCATTCACTCTTATGAAGAATGTTTAGATCAGGCATAGGAAGCTTACAAAGGAAAAGTACACAATGCTTGTTCAAGTATTGAAAGGGCACCGAGAAGTGGAATGGAGCTAAATCCTGTGTTCAAGGAGACAAACAGGGTGAGTGGTGACCTCAGGTGGTGGGGCTAGGGGGGATCCAACCCAGCTAAGCTTCCATCTTGTGAAAAAGATGTTGAAAAGGGGACATTGCCACTTATTTTAAATTTACTATGTGTTTTTGGCCGTATGAGAGATAGTTATATCATGTTAGGGTTATGACCTAGTTATTGTTTTCACTTGGACATAAAGAAAAGGTTAAACCCAGGCATGGCGGTACACATCTTTAATTCCAGCACTCAGCAGACAGAGGCTGGATTCTCATTTCAGGTCATCATCAGAAAAGCCAAGTTTGCTACACAGTAAGGATCAGGAGATCTCACCCTGGTTGCAGAACCAATCCTAGTTGCAGAATACAGGGTTGTATTCCCACTTCATTTCTCCAGACCATCCTAGGAGATTACTAGGAATCCTTGGAAGGGAAAGAAGAAACATTTTGTTGGAATAAAAACAGGGTTGAATGAGTTCCAGAAAGCAGGCTTCACAAACTCGGACAACAATCTGCAGAAGAAGACAACTTTAAGAAACCAACTCGAAGCAATATACAGAGAAGTAAGATGAGAGAGGAGCTGCCTCAGGAAAGAAGTCAGTTGGTTCACAGCCAAAGAATCTCGATCCGGCCCTGCCCGGAGGATGGGGAGGTCGCTCTGCTGAAAAACACGCTTCTGGTTCTGTGTGGAAGACAAGGAAGAACAAGCAGAAGGCTCCTGGCAACAGAGACGGTGGCAGTACCAGTGAAGTTCCTCAGACACCTCAGAAGAAAAGGGCATGGGCTGACCCTGCTGTGGAGAGCGAGGAGGCATTCAAGAGTAGGATGGAGGTGAAGGCGACGATCCCTGAAGAATTAAAACTGTGGCTGGTGGAGGACTGGGACTTGGTTACGAGACAGAAGCGGTTGTTCCAGCTCCTCTTGAGGAGTATGCCAATTGCAAGAAATCGCAGGGAAATGTTGATAATAAGGAGCGTGCACTTGGTGAAGTTGTGGGAGGGGTAAAAGAGTATTTCAATGTGATGCTGGGCACTCAGCTGCTCTGCGAGGTTGAAAGGCCTCAGTATGCTGAGATTCTGCTGGCTCACCCTGACGCGTCAATGTTGCAGATCTATGGAGCGCCACACCTACTGAGATTACTCGTGAGAATTGGGGCAATGTATACTCCCCTTGATGAAAAAAGCCTGGCATTATGGCTGGGCTATCTGCATGATCTCCTTAAGCATCTGGCAAAGAATTCTGCCTCTATGTTTACTGCCAATGATTACAAAGTGGCTTCTGCTGACTGTCATTGCAAGCTCTGTGACCACTACTGACCACTCACTATTGTTTGGTATCTGTAAAGACTTTTGTTTGTGTCCTTTCATGGTATAATTGATGTTCTTTAAAACTGTCAATGTAAAACTGGGCTTATGTTTCAGATTGTTTTCCTGTTCTGTTGCAGACAGAAAATAAAAGGAGTACCCAGGTCCTTTCCTCATTTCAAAGCTGCTACCAGTGTATGTAGTAATTAGACAAAGAAAAAATTCAGTAGACCATTTTTATTGCCTAGTTGACAACATTGTTTGAATGCTGGTGGTTCTATCCCTTTGACACTACACAGTTTTCTAATATGTGTTAATGCTATGTGATGAGATGCTCTGGTTCCTTCCTGGTTTTTGTATTTGGGTCTAATGCATGTTCTAACAGGATAGAGGCAATGCATTATTGTGTAGCCACAGTTTTCTGAAAAGTTGATAACTTAGGAATTGTAGTTCAGATCTTAAATAAAACTTGTTTCTAAATTTCAAAGCCAAAAAAAAAACAAAACAAAAAAAAACAAAAAAAACCAACAATAACAAATGGGACCTCATAAAATTGCAAAGCTTCTGCAAGGCAAAGGACACTGTCAATAGGACAAAACAGCAACCAACAGTTTGGGAAAAGATCTTTAACAGTCCTACATCCGATAGAGGGCTAATATTCACTATATACAAAGAACTCAAGAAGTTAGACTCCAGAGAACCAAATTTAAAAAATGGGGAACAGAACTAAACAGGGAATTCTCAACTGAGGAAACTCAAATAGCTGAGAAGCACCTAAAGAAATGTTCAACATCCTTAGTCATCAGAGAAATACAATTCAAAACAACCCTGAGATTCCACCTCACACCAGTCAGATGGCTAAGATCAAAAACTCAGGTGACAGCAGATGCTGGTGAGGATGTGGAGAAAGAAAAACACTCCTCCATTGCTGGTGAGACTGCAATCTTTAAGGGAGGGATCCAGTTCTTTTAATTTTTTTATTATTAAATAAATATATTGTTCTGCAAAGAGAAAAGAAAACAGAAAGCTGGTGATGATGTAATAGAACCAAGCAAGCAGCAAAACTTGGCAACTTTGACCATGCAGCTCTGACTTTGGAGTTAAGAATAGAAGAGGTTACTGGGACAATTGGTACTGGTTAGTTGGAACTAAGAAAACAGCAGTGATTAAGAAGAGACCAGTATCACTATGGTGCAATCTTCTATGAAGTATTTTCTGAGAGCACAAAGAAGCTGTGTTCCAGAGATAGACCTTGTGCTAGCAGCCAGATTTGGTAATGTGTAAGTATCATGCAGGTAGAACTGGTTTTGAAAGCATGAAGGGGACATGGAGAACAGCTGAGGCTTAGCACTGTGAGAGGACAGCAAAGACTACTGGTGAAGGTACAGACTCTGGGCAGTTGATGGCCCAGGAATGAAGGGGTAATGCAAAGAAGGTGAGGCTTGGCACCGTTAAGTTATGAGAAACTAGTGAAGCCTAATTGCAGTGGAAGACTCCAGAAAATTGGAGGTGCCAGTACTATGGAATGATCACCAAGAATAGCAGCAGCAGTGGAGTGGAGTCAGTCAGAGCTAGAGTGCTACAGAGGGCAGAGCTGGAGAAGTGACTCAAATCTTTTGGAGGAGTCCAGAAGATCATATGTGGATCCAAGACATTGGCACAAGAAACCGTGAAGTTAAAGTTGCCTTGGATTCCCAAAAGAAGTAAGAGATGCCAGAGATGTGGGATACTTGCTGAGGGAAGCTGCTAACAGGAAGTTGAAAAAGCCCAAGTGAAAGAGCTGTGTTGCAGTCAACAAAGATGAAAGGAGTTGGACGTCAGACCTGTAGATGCAGTTTGGAGTTTGCTCAGCTGGTTTTTGGTCTTGCTTTGATCCAGTATTTCTTCACTACGACATTTTGGAATGGTAATGTATATCCTGTGATATTGGAAGTATGCTATCTGCCTTTTGATTTAGATTTTATAGGGTATTACAGTTAAGAGATTGCATGAATCTCAGAAGAGACTTTGAACTTTGGACTTTTAAATATTATTGAGATTGATAGAATATGGGGACTTTTGAAGTTGCATTATGTTATGGCTACAAGCCTATAGAGTTCAGGAAGTGGAATGTGGTGGTTTAAATAGGTTTGGCCCCCATAGATTCTTGCGTTTGAATGCTTGGCCACAGGAAGTGGCACTATTAGGAAGTGTGGCCTTGTTGGAGTAGGTGTGGCTTTGGTAGGGAAGTGTGTCACTGTGGGGGTAGGCTTTAAGGTCTGCTTTGCTTATGCTCCTCCCAGGGTAGAATGAGAGCCTTCTGGCTGCTGTCAGATCAAGATGTAGAACTCTTGGCTTCTCCAGCACCAGGTCTGCCTGCATGATGCCATGCTCCCACCATGATAATGGACTAAACCTCTGAAACTGTAAGCTATCCCCAACTAAATGTTTGCCTTTATAAGAGGTCTTGGTCATGGTATTTCTTCACAGCAATAAAACCCAAACTAAGACAATGACATTCCTGTCAAATTGTCACATTAACATATTGATATTTCTGAGAAATCTGGTGATAAAAAGAGAATTTAACTCTGTGAGACCACTGCTCTCCCAGTGTTCACCAATTTGCTCTGATCCTTCCTATCCTTATTCATAAATGTCAACTTGAGGTAGCCTAGAGTCATGGGAGAGGAGGAGCCTCAACTGAAGAATTTCCTAGCTTAAACTGGCCTTTGGGCATTTCTGGTAGATTTGTCTTGATTAGTAATCGATGCAGGAAGGGCCAGATCACTGTGGGTGCCACTATCCCCAGGAAAATAGTCTAGGGCTATCTAAGAAAGTTAGCTATTAGCAATCAGGCACCTCCATGGCCAGCCCAAGGGCCCTCAGCAACAGTAGGACATATCATTACTAGCTGCTGAGAGGCTACATCCCATATCCTCCTGTGCATGTGTAACATGAGGCCAGCCAGGCCAGCCAGGGCTGCAGAGAAACCCTGTCTAAAACAAACAAACAAACAAAAAACAACAAAAAAGGCTCTGTCTGTTCCTCCTTCCCACCCCCTTTCTCCTCTACCTCCACCAGAGGCAGCCTCTGTATCGCCACCCCCATCTCTGAAAACACCTCCCACATGAGACCTGTTGCATGGTGTGCCTTTATGGATCCTACCACATGCACGCACTACTAGCTACATGTGAATCTGTTGATGGTGAGCCAGAGAGTACACCAGCAAGCAGGAATTATGGGGTTTGCTTGGTGTTTCTTCTTAAACGTGCCTTCCCAAACTTTATCCATGATGGATTATGACCTGGAAATATAGGCTTAACCCCCAAGTTGCTTTTGACTAGAATATTTTAAAACCGCAACAGAAAAGTAACTAAAATATTTTTCCCCAAAATTTTAATTTTATGTAACAACTATTAAGAACTCAGGGGACTGGTGATGCCCTATGACACAGTTTGGAATGTTAGTCCTCTCTTGGCTCTACCATTGGCTTCTACTCAAGGCTGCTAACATTTGTATCCAAACTGAAGCTGTGAATCAAACAATAATAACTTTAAATTGTGTGGAGCACTTAGTTATGAAATGCCATTGCATGGGTTTTCTCTGTCTACCTTCATCACAGGGCTCAAAGGTAGATGTTTGTTCCAATTTATAGATGTGGTTGCTGAGGTGCAGAGAGTTCAACTGGTTGTTATGACAACACAGAGGAGAGAGATTTGAATACTACTCTTCTGCTTCCTAATGGAAAGCCTGTATTGAGCATGCTCAGAAGAGGATCTGTATCGTTCTTTGTGCTTGAGGATATGTATACGTGACTTGGAGGAGGAAGATAGAAGGACCTGGGATAAGATAAAGAAGCTGCCTGTTCTTTTCACATCTGAATCGATGTCCAGAAAACTTCACTTTCTTTAGTCTTAAAATGGGAAGCTAGGACACTCTCAAAGATCAGAGCTCAGGTAACAGAGACTAATTTTCAGTTGCAGTTGATCCTGGGAAAAAAAAAAAGCTTATTTTGCTTACTAACTTGGATTCCATAATGATTCTATCTTCACCTTGACATAAATCATCAGCAACAACAACAACAACCCTCCCAAACAAAAACAATCCATCTTTGTCACTGGGATGAAGAAAGGCAGAGCTCCAGGCCTGTGGCTGCTAATTCCATCACAGACAGAAACAGGGCAAGGATTTCCAAATAGCTAAGATCAAAAGTATTAAACAGAGGTGTTCTTGCATACAAATTAAACATCTCACCAAAATAAAAGGCAGCTTGATTTTTAACGTGGGGAGAGAGAGAGAGAGACAGAGAGACAGAGATAAGAGAGGCAGAGATAAGAGACAGAGATAAGAGAGGCAGAGATAGAGAGACAGAGAGAGAGATAAAGACAGAGAAACAGAGAGAGAGGCAGAGAAACAGAGACAGAGAAACAGAGACAGAGATAAGAGAGGCAGACAGAGATAGAGAGACAGCGAGGAAGCATGATTGATTTTGACCATAAGACCTTGATAACCCCCATAAAAAGGAAAAAAAAATATGAATAACATTGAGGAGAGATTTAGGTCCTAGTATAACCAGAAGTGATGATACTTATTTCCTGCATCAAGTAAGAGCATCTTAGTTTTTTTCATAGAGATACATTTAAAAAAAATAGTAGTATTCATAGGAGACATTTTCAGGCTTTGTTCTATCCCATATTTCTCCAAAGGACCTTAGTGCTTCCTGCATCTTCAAAAATACCACAAATACAAGAAGCACAAATCTGGGGCTGTGCATAGATACACATGGTAATATATACAAGTGTAATGACGACAGGTCAGCAAAGCATGTGGTTGAACTTGAAAGTACTGTTTAAATCAGAGCTCCTATATTAGATACACTCTAGTGTGCTTGGGGTGGTCTATTACCGTCCAGTACAAGGAGGGTCATGGACAATAGCTCATACCTCATTGACATGAACAGGGTCAGATGTTCCAAACAAAAGACTCATAGGGGCTGGGATCCCCAGAGCTTCACTCATACTCCCTTCTCTTAAACTTTTATTAAGCTGAGAGTAAAGTAGTTCAATTTTAGTAATAAATTACAACAGAAACCTAGGGCTGGCTCCCCAGGCCTCTTTTGTCTTTCCATCTTTAATCAATTATCTTCAAAATTCTCAGCAGTATGTTTAATTTCTAGGAATAGTATCTACATAGAAACTATTTCAAAAGGAAGGTTGAAGGGTCAAAGGCTTTATTATATTTACTCTCAAAGTGATTTTTCTAATAAATGTGTAATATACAATGAATGAATTAGCACAAATAATGTATCCATAACTTGTATATGTGTACACGGTTAAAACAATCCCATGTATACCAATGTATACCTGTTTTAATGTAAGAAATAAGCTTTAACTAGTAGCATTGACCCTTCCTCTATTAAATCCTCTTCCTCCTTACCCGAGGAAAGATATTGGTTGTGCTTTAATCATTTTCTTCCTTTCCTGGATATTATTATTATTATTATTATTATTATTATTTGGTTTTTCGAGACAGGGTTTCTCTGTGTAGCTCTGGCTGTCCTGGAACTCACTTTGTAGACCAGGCTGGCCTCGAACTCAGAGATCTGCCTGCCTCTGCCTCCCAAATGCTGGGATTAAAGGCGTGTGCCACCTTATATATATGACTCTTTTTTTTTTTTTTTTTTTTTTTTTTTTCATTTTTTTTTAATTAGGTATTTAGCTCATTTACATTTCCAATGCTATACCAAAAGTCCCCCTTACCCACCCACCCCCACTCCCCTACCCACCCACTCCCCCCCTTTGGCCCTGGCGTTCCCCTGTACCGGGGCACACAAAGTCTGCGTGTCCAATGGGCCTCTCTTTCCAGTGATGGCCGACTAGGCCATCTTTTGATACATATGCAGCTAGAGTCAAGAGCTCAGGGGTACTGGTTAGTTCATAATGTTGTTCCACCTATAGGGTTGAAGATCCCTTTAGCTCCTTGGGTACTTTCTCTAGCTCCTCCATTGGGAGCCCTGTGATCCATCCATTAGCTGACTGTGAGCATCCACTTCTGTGTTTGCTAGGCCCCGGCATAGTCTCACAAGAGACAGCTACATCTGGGTCCTTTCAGTAAAATCTTGCTAGTGTATGCAATGGTGTCAGCATTTGGAAGCTGATTATGGGGTGGATCCCTGGATATGGCAGTCTCTACATGGTCCATCCTTTCATCTCAGCTCCATACTTTGTTTCTGTAACTCCTTCCATGGGTGTTTTGTTCCCACTTCTAAGGAGGGGCATAGTGTCCACACTTCAGTCTTCATTTTTCTTGAGTTTCATGTGTTTAGGAAATTGTATCTTATATCGTGGGTATCCTAGGTTTTGGGCTAGTATCCACTTATCAGTGAGTACATATTGTGTGAGTTCCTTTGTGATTGTGTTACCTCACTCAGGATGATGCTCTCCAGGTCCATCCATTTGGCTAGGAATTTCATAAATTCATTCTTTTTAATAGCTGAGTAGTACTCCATTGTGTAGATGTACCACATTTTCTGTATCCATTCCTCTGTTGAGGGGCATCTGGGTTCTTTCCAGTTTCTGGCTATTATAAATAAGGCTGCTATGAACATAGTGGAGCATGTGTCCTTCTTACCAGTTGGGGCTTCTTCTGGATATATGCCCAGGAGAGGTATTGCTGGATCCTCCGGTAGTACTATGTCCAATTTTCTGAGGAACCGCCAGACTGATTTCCAGAGTGGTTGTACAAGCCTGCAATCCCACCAACAATGGAGGAGTGTTCCTCTTTCTCCACATCCTCGCCAGCATCTGCTGTCACCTGAATTTTTGATCTTAGCCATTCTCACTGGTGTGAGGTGGAATCTCAGGGTTGTTTTGATTTGCATTTCCCTGATGATTAAGGATGTTGAACATTTTTTCAGGTGCTTCTCTGCCATTCGGTATTCCTCAGGTGAGAATTCTTTGTTCAGTTCTGAGCCCCATTTTTTAAGGGGGTTATTTGATTTTCTGAGGTCCACCTTCTTGAGTTCTTTATATATGTTGGATATTAGTCCCCTATCTGATTTAGGATAGGTAAAGATCCTTTCCCAGTCTGTTGGTGGTCTTTTTGTCTTATAGACAGTGTCTTTTGCCTTGCAGAAACTTTGGAGTTTCATTAGGTCCCATTTGTCAATTCTCGATCTTACAGCACAAGCCATTGCTGTTCTGTTCAGGAATTTTTCCCCTGTGCCCATATCTTCAAGGCTTTTCCCCACTTTCTCCTCTATAAGTTTCAGTGTCTCTGGTTTTATGTGAAGTTCCTTGATCCACTTAGATTTGACCTTAGTACAAGGAGATAAGTATGGATCGATTCGCATTCTTCTACATGATAACAACCAGTTGTGCCAGCACCAATTGTTGAAAATGCTGTCTTTCTTCCACTGGATGGTTTTGGCTCCCTTGTCGAAGATCAAGTGACCATAGGTGTGTGGGTTCATTTCTGGGTCTTCAATTCTATTCCATTGGTCCACTTGTCTGTCTCTATACCAGTACCATGCAGTTTTTATCACAATTGCTCTGTAGTAAAGCTTTAGGTCAGGCATGGTGATTCCACCAGAGGTTCTTTTATCCTTGAGAAGAGTTTTTGCTATCCTCGGTTTTTTGTTATTCCAGATGAATTTGCAAATTGCTCCTTCTAATTCGTTGAAGAATTGAGTTGGAATTTTAATGGGGATTGCATTGAATCTGTAGATTGCTTTTGGCAAGATAGCCATTTTTACAATGTTGGTCCTGCCAATCCATGAGCATGGGAGATCTTTCCATCTTCTGAGATCTTCTTTAATTTCTTTCTTCAGGGACTTGAAGTTTTTATCATACAGATCTTTCACTTCCTTCGTTAGAGTCACGCCGAGATATTTTATATTATTTGTGGCTATTGAGAAGGGTGTTGTTTCCCTAATTTCTTTCTCAGCCTGTTTATTCTTTGTGTAGAGAAAGGCCATTGACTTGTTTGAGTTAATTTTATATCCAGCTACTTCACCGAAGCTGTTTATCAGGTTTAGGAGTTCTCTGTTGGAATTTTTAGGGTCACTTATATATACTATCATATCATCTGCAAAAAGTGATATTTTGACTTCCTCTTTTCCAATTTGTATCCCCTTGATCTCCTTTTGTTGTCGAATTGCTCTGGCTAATACTTCAAGTACTATGTTGAAAAGGTAGGGAGAAAGTGGGCAGCCTTGTCTAGTCCCTGATTTTAGTGGGATTGCTTCCAGCTTCTCTCCATTTACTTTGATGTTGGCTACTGGTTTGCTGTAGATTGCTTTTATCATGTTTAGGTATTGGCCTTGAATTC